>NW_026735101.1:147500-172082 GCF_949786415.1 Peromyscus eremicus
CTTCAGATAGAGGTCAGCTCACTAGAGCCCAAGTCCTCTCCTCTCTCCCCAACCCAGGAGGCCTTTCTGTTTCCAGGTCAGGGGGAGTGGGGACAGAAGACCCTACCAGCTGAGGGGAGGGATGCAGAAGTTAGAGGAAGAACTGGTCCTGCCCTGTAGAGGGCCCCAGGCTTTTCTCCAGGCACAGAGGCCCCTTGGCAAATCAGGCTTGGTGGGAATAGCTGGGAAATGGGAGCTGGAGAGCCTGGAGAGAGGGTCTGCCAGAGCCGGGCAGCCAGACACTTGGATTATAAATTTGGCTGAGTCTCTGGAACACAGGGAAAGGAAGCCTTCAGCATTCCTTTGGGGGCCCCTCTGGCCCAAGGAACGGAGCTTGTGGTTTCTCAGTATGTAGCAGTGATTAGAAGGGGATTTGTCTGTGAACACTGGACTCCCTTAATAAGCGTGTCAACACGGACACTTTGGGGGCAAACCCAAGAGCTCTGGGGTAGGAACCTTCCCAAACAAGCCCATCTGAAGATACTGAGGCTTGTTTCTGGGCAAGAGGATGATGGATAAAAAGCCAGCATCCCACCAGGAGGCCGAAGCAGCAGGATTGAGAGTTCAAGGCCGGCCTGGGCTACCTAGTTGAGACCCTGTCTCACAAAAGCAGTCAGTAAGGGGCCTAGGGAGATAACTCGGTCGGCACAGTGCTTGCTACCCAAGCATGAGGATCTGAGTCTCGTGCCCCATAATCCACATTAAAAAGGCAGGCGAGGGGGCGCTGGAGTGGTGGAGACAGGTGGATACCTGGGACTCACTGGCCAGCCAGGTTAGCCGGCACAGTCCAGGTACAAGTGAGAGACCCTGTCTCAGAAATCAAGATGGGGCCTGGGGAGATGGCCCCGAGGTTAAAGTGCTTGCTTTGTAAGCAGGAGGACTGGGATTCGGATCCCCCACCCCCACCCAGAAACCCACAGAGATGCCCGATGCAATGGCCCACCTGTAATTCCAGCCTAGGCAGGCAGAGATGGAGAACTCCTCAGAGTCAGGCCACGTTGTAAGACTAGCCATATTGATTGGGAGAGTCTGCCTGGATGAATAAAGTGAAAGATCATCAAGGATGATTCCCCCGACATCAAACTTGGGCCTCTGCATACATGCACAGACAGATGCATGAACACCCACACGCATGGGCTCCCACGTGCATGGAGAAACATGCATATACATGTACATACGTGTGAGAGAGGGAAAAGGAAAAAAGTTCCGGAGGCAATGTACTCAAGATTAACCTCCGGCCTTGACACTCGTGTACATACACAAGTACACTCATGCACACACACACACACACACACACACACACACACACACACACACACACAATATGCTGGCACCGCTGGAGCCTTCCTTTCTGGCCCCAGAAGCAGCTCCAGGGAGCCACATGGTGCCATCTCTGTCCCAGCAGGTGCTGGAGGAGCTGGAGTCCTCCCTGGTGTTGGAGGGGCTGGCATTCCTGGTGGTGCTGGAGCAATTCCTGGGATTGGAGGCATTGCAGGTAATGTTTCTCCCAGCCGGAGAGGGTGGAGGTGTCTTCGGGGGAGCCACCGGGGCAGAGCCTCATCCTCTGGGCCTGTCTGTCTTCCCAGGTGCTGGGACTCCCGCAGCTGCTGCTGCTGCCAAGGCTGCTGCTAAGGCTGCTAAGTATGGTGAGTGTCCCCTGAGAAGCAGCAGGCTTGGGGCTCTGCATGAACGTGGGAGACTTTGCCTCTGATCACCTACGGGCACTCTGACCTTCTCCAAAGGGAAGCTTTGGTCCATCCTGGTCACTCTACCTGGAAGGAAGCTCTTACTCTGCATGGACTTTGTAGAGGAAGAGATGCTGCCATATAGCACCTGCCTAGAATCCCCCAGTGAGGGGCTGGGGGTGTGGCTCAGTGGTAGAGCACCTGCCTAGAATCCCCCAGTGAAGGGCTGGGGTGTTGTGGCTCAGTGGTAGAGCACCTGCCTAGAATCCCCCAGTGAGGGGCTGGGGTGTTGTGGCTCAGTGGTAGAGCACCTGCCTGGAGCCCCCAGTGAGGGACTGGGGTGTGGCTCAGTGGTAGAGTGGTAGCATGTGCAAAGTCCTGGTTCCAATTCCCAATACTGCAAAATAAAACATGATAACAAAAGAACAAAAACAAAACACAAACACACACACAAAAAAAAAAAAAAAAAAAACAAAAAACCATAGCCTAGGTGCCTATAGCAGATATTTTGATTTTGCTTTGGAATTGACTATGTTCTTCCCAGCTACATATCCAAACTAGAGGTCTCTCTGGGCTCCATCTTAGTCCATCTCCAGCTCTCTGATGAGTTGGATCCTTGTAGAGAAATCACCAACCCATCTGCATGTGATGCTGCACTCAGCATCTGGACTGTGGTCCCAAAGCTGACCTATACATCTGCCCTGGGAGGCCTGCAGAGGTCCCCACAAGGCTCAGTCTGAGACAATCCTCTTTCCATCTACAGGAGCTGCTGGAGGCTTAGTACCTGGTGGACCAGGAGTTAGGGTCCCAGGTGTTGGGATCCCAGGTGTTGGGATCCCAGGTGTTGGTGGCATCCCAGGTGTTGGTGTTGGTGGCATCCCAGGTGTTGGGGGCCCTGGTATCGGAGGCCCAGGCATCGTGGGTGGACCAGGTAATCTGGGTTCTATGTGCGCGCGTGCACATGCATGCGTGCGTGCGTGCGTGCGTGTGTGCATGTGTGTGTGTGTGTAAGCAATATAGAGTATTGCCAAGACTTCAGGTGCTCCCTAAGTCTATTTCATTCATTCATCTATACATACTCTTGGCCAAGTCTAATCCCCTCCTTTTTTGGACTATGACAACTTTCTAACTAGCTTCCAGCAACAGCAGCCTCTCCAACTTCCCTCCTAATCGACAGTATGCTGCCGAGGCAGGAACCGTGCCTTTCATTAATATGCCCCCATCCTTAGCTAAGTAGGTTCTCTCAGTAAAGGGGAGATAGATGAGTAAGTGGATAGACTGGTAAATGGTCAAGTGGGTGGCCATAGAAGTGGTCGTGTAGATGGGCAGTTGAACTGACCAATGAGAGAGTGAGCAGAGGCTGAATAGATACAAGAATGAGTGAATACATGGGCTAAGAGTAGTTAGGAAAGATGCATCAGTAGATGGAAAAGCAGATGGGCATGCAGGTAGGAAGCTACATAGGTGCTTCGAAGAATGGATGCAGGAATAGATACATCGATACTTGGGTGCATGCATGGATGGTTGCATGGATGCAGGAGCAAATGGGTGGCTAAGGTGATGGAGAGACAGATAGGCAGGCTGATAGACAAGCTGATGAGTACACGGGCAGGTGGGTATGTAGGCTATTGATAGATGGACAGACAGGCAGATGGGTGGGTAAGCTGATGGGGAGATGGATGCAACAGCAGGTGATTAAGTGATAGATACATGGGTTTCCATCCACTCATTCCTCCATCCTTCCATTTATCCATTTATCCATGCATACATTCGTCCATCTCTTATCTATCTTATCCATCAATCTACAAATGGACAGAGAGTTAATGGGTGGGTGGGTGGGTGGACTGAGATCTAAGGACAGACAGCAGAGTATCTCAGCTCTACAGAGAATAAACAAAGGTGGAGTAACAGACAGGTAGACCGAGGGGTATACGTTGACCACCTCTCCTCCATTCTCTCCTGAGCAGTCTTGATCCCTGTCCCTCTTGATCTCCCCAGGGGCTGTGTCACCAGCTGCTGCTGCTAAAGCTGCTGCCAAAGCTGCCAAATATGGTGAGTGCCCTGGCCATCCCTGTTCTGGCTTCCACTGGCCCAGAGAAAGCCCCAAACAGAGCTACTTGGAGCCATTGGATCCCAGGATAGATTGTGTCTCTCCAATTGTCTCCAACCATGAAGCCATGCTGCTGAGTGATAGGGCCATCCCAGGATGGCATCCCTAGTCTATATAGTGTCCCTACCCTTCCATACTCTGGCTAAAGTCCTTTCAAACGACAGAAGTAAACCCACTCACTTCTCCATAACAAAGCGATACTTCCCCACATACCAAGGGAAGAGAACCAGGGAAGACTCATACTTCATGGAGGAGACTGGTACGGGACCCCAGGAATCCCAGTTTCCTGTCCTCAGAGACCAGCTTAAAGGAAGCATACACCGCATCCTTTCTCCCAGCCAATGAGCATCCTTCCAGAGTTTGCCCAGCCTCACAGGAGTCTCTTTTCATTGGATTCTTTCTCCTCCACAGGAGCCAGAGGTGGAGTTGGCATTCCAACATATGGAGTTGGTGCTGGGGGCTTTCCTGGCTATGGTGTTGGAGCTGGAGCTGGACTCGGAGGTATTCTTCCCCGTGAGCTTTAGTTCCATCTCTGAGAAGCTGGGGGAGAAGGAGCAGGGGTCTCAAGTCCTGCAGGGAGTTGGAGAGTTGATGTGGGTTTGGGTAGAGGTAATCTTCATAGCCTTTAAGGGAGGGAAAGCTATGGTCGTTGCTCAGCAGCAATCCAGGCAAAAGAGCACCCATCCATCCATTTTTCCACCTATCTATCAATCCACCCATTTATCTATCTGTCCATCCATCTATCCAACCATCTATTTATCTATCCATTATCTGTCCACTCATCTATTTATCCATCCATCTACCCATTAATCTGTTGCCTCTTCATCCATGTATCCATCCACCTAGTCATCTCATTTATCCACACATCTATGCATCATCTATCTTCTGTTCATCCATTTATCTACCCATACATATACACATACATCTATCCAGCCATCTGTGTATCTATCCATTTATCTATCCATCTCTCCATTTATATATCATCCATCAATCTATTCACACACCCATCCATCCATTTACCTATCCATCCATCAATCCATTCACACACCCATCCATCCATCTTTCTAACTGTGTACTACTCCCCTGCCTGCCTGACCACCTGTCCTCCCACTACTCCGCCCTTTTGACCCATCTATCCATATACCCACCTGCTCTTCTCTCTTCCTTGCAGGTGCAAGCCAAGCAGCTGCTGCTGCCGCTGCCAAAGCTGCCAAGTACGGTGAGTAACGTTGCCCTGTCTGATGCCCTTCTCTCTGTGGAGCCTAGGCTCTGAGTGAGGGCAGAGCAACCTCACACTTGGGCCTCGAGGGCAAAGATGCAAATCCACAGCCCCCGTCTGCCTTCTAAGGCACACTCAGCTCTTCCACCATGATCATTTGCTATTCAGACTATTGGTACCTTGTTCACCAGCTCACTCCAAAGGATTGCATTGAAGATGCTAGACAATCCTGCCCCAACCTCCCTCTCCATTTATCCATACACACATACACATATACATGTGGTTGGGTGGGTGGCGGTGGATAAATGGATGGATGGATGGATGAGGTGAACACTGGTGTTTATTCTTCTCTCCTCCAGGTGCTGGTGGAGCCGGAGCCCTGGGAGGCCTAGTGCCAGGTGCAGGGGCAGGAGCAATACCAGGTGTACCAGGCACTGGGGGAGTGCCAGGTGAGCTGTGCTCCCCATCCTGAGATGGGCTTGTATAGTCTTATGGGATTGGGGCTTGGCATTTTACAGATAGGAAAACTGACCCCATTTTACAGATAGGAAAACTGACCCCACAGATGAGTGGGGAAGAAGGGGGACCATTTCCCCTAAAGTAGTTGAGTGAGGGGGAGCACTCTGTAAAGACCCAGTTGCTGATCTCTGGCAAGCCTCTCCATGCTGGGGGAGACTCAGCCAGCTCTGTGGGAGATCCCTGTGTCACCCAGAGTGGACTGACCTGCCTTTTACTCTGAGGCATTTCTAGTTCCTTACCAACAGAGGACCCTTTGCTCAGGTGACCTTAGGTCCTTTCCCATACACCAGTCAGAGATCAAAGGGAGATGATTCAAAGACCTTGGCATTCAAGGACGCCCTTTTAGTTGTTGTTTTCCCATTGGAAGATTTCTCTTCTGTATCCCTCCCCCCACACCCAGGAGAAAAATGCCCTTCTGTGTTTCTTTCAGAAAGGAGCTAGGGCTGGGAGTGTGGCTGAGTAGTAGGTAGAGTGTTTGCTGAGCGTACAGAAGAGCCTGGGTTCATTCCCGGTGTTGCAAAGAAAGAAGGGGCACTCAGTGGGTAGAGGCACTTGCAGCCAAGCCTGACAACCTGAGTTCAAGTCCTGAAACCTCCACATTGGAATGAGAGAAATGACTCCCACAAGTTGCCTTCCAATGCCCAAATGTGTGCTGGGGAGCATGCGAGCATGCACACACACAAATAAATAAGCGTGAATTTTAAAAGGAAAGAGAAAGGGTGCTTGGGAGATGGTACAGGGACATAAGCATCTGCATTGCAGTAAGTGTAAGGACCAGAGGTTGAATACCCAGAAACCACATAAAAGCCAGTGGACATGGCGGCCTGCCTGTAATCTTAGCATGTGGAAGACAGAGACAGGGACTCCCCAGGGCAAGCTGGCTAGCTAGGACAGCAGAAACAGCAGGCTGTGGGTTCAGCGAGAGACCCTGCCTCAAAGTACAAAGTGGGATCAGAAAGAAGACGAGGGTAGCCAGGTGTGGTGGCGCACGCTTTTAATCCCAACACTCAGGAGTCAGAGGCAGGCAGATCTCTGTGAGTTTGAGGCCAGCCTGGTCTACAAAGCAAGTTCCAGAGCAGCTAGGGCTGTTAAACAGGGAAACCTTGTCTTGAAAAACTACCAAAAAAAAAAAAAAAAAAAAAAAAAAAAAGAGAGAGAGAGAGACAGAGAGACAGAGAGATAGAGAGAGAGACAGAGAGAGAAGATAAGGAGGACTTGTATGAATAGTGTGATTCTTGTACTCATTTATACAAAGAAACCTGTTAAAAATCAAAAGCTCCAAAACAGATCTGTATATTCAATACTTCCTTAGTTAAATCTCTAATAAAATGTTGGTAAATGTGTGTATGCACATGTGTTTAAAAATAAATGGCTAAAAGATGAGGAAGGGGTCATTTCCTACAATTACTTGGGGTACAGGTGCTGCTAGGAATTTTGTACTTAAGAGCATCCCAAACAGGGCTAGAATCCCATAGGCTCAGAATCACCTCTCAGCTCTTCGCTGAAGCCCAAGCAAAACAGGGACATGTCCAGATGTCCAGCAGGGGGCGTCAGCAGCACTATGCCTAAAGCCCAGGCCACCCACCTCAGCACCCTTCCCTGTCTGCAGTGTGAGGCCGTGGTACCCAGAGAGGGATACCCATGGTGGACTCTGGAAGGGGTGGGTAAAAATGAGGAGGGGATATTGGGCATCATCTTATGCTCCCTTTATCCAAACAGGAGCAGGTACCCCTGCAGCGGCAGCTGCTGCCGCTGCCGCCAAGGCAGCCGCCAAAGCGGGCCAGTATGGTAAGTTGTTCCTATCTGTACCTGACCTTCGACCCCAGACCATAGCCTTCTCACATCTCCTGCTGAGGAGCTAAGGGTGACCTGGAACTCTGTTCCTCCTGCTCATATGCTCTCATATGCTGGGATTCCAGGCATGTGCCCCCAAACTTTGTGCAGTGCTGGGGGCTGGAACTCAGGGCTTCCAGCATGCTAGGTGAGCACTCTACCAACTGAGCCACACCCCAGGCCCTGAGTATGGGCTTTTCTCATAGCTTTTAGCTTGCCCTCTCCCTTTTAGCAGTGTAGGTCTGCCAACCCCTCTGTGACCCTGCCTCAGCCTACTTCTAAAAGCGCCTGGTTCCCCAAGTCCAACTAGGGCTGGTCCTCTTCTGAATCTCAAGCTAGATAGAGTCCAGCCGTATCCCCTTGAGGGGCTACATTCCTCTTGCTTTCTCTTGGTAGAGGTCAAGTTCACTCCAATAGCCCCAAGAATGTATACATTTCCTGGACATAATTAACGGTGGATGCTCTACTTGTAGGAGCTCAGCTGGGATCCAGTCATGTGCTGGGGGTTTGGTGACACTTGGTCTTCATGAATTTGGGAGCCAGGCCTGGTGGCACTGGCTTGTAATACCAGTGACTCCGAGAGCTGAGGCAAGGGCACTGAAAGTTCGAGGCCAGCCTGGGAAATCTAGTGAGACGCTGTCTCAAAGTAAATAATAGAATAATGATTAAAAAAAAATGGGGACCTTTTCACTACCATCAGTAGAGCTCCTGCCTAGAATCCCCCAGTGAGGGGCTGGGATGTGGCTCAGTGGTAGAGCACCTGCCTAGAATCCCCCAGTGAGGGGCTGGGGTGTGGCTCAGTGGTAGAGCACTTGGCTAGCATGTTCAAAGCCTCCCACTCACTCTCCAGTACTAAAAAAGCAAAAAGTAAAACAACCGAAATAAACTGCTTGTCCTTCATCATCCTTAAGCAAGCCTCCAAGGTGTCCCTGTCCTTCCAAAGGTTACAAACTGCTAAATTTACTTCTGACTTTTATTACATAGGAGCAAAAAGAAGCCCAGCAAGGGACAGTATCTGCCCCAAGATCACACAGCTAGTCTTTGCCGGGGCTAGGAAAAGAACCCAGAGCTCCTAACTCGTAGCTGTGGGCTCTTTTCACCAGCTCCTGCCCTCTTTGTTTGGGCCTTGATTATAGATAAGCTCCATGATTATAGAAGCTGTTCCTTCTCTTGTAGGTTTGGGCCCTGGCGTTGGTGGTGTTCCCGGTGGAGTTGGTGTGGGTGGGGTTCCTGGTGGAGTTGGCCCTGGTGGTGTTACTGGTATTGGAGCTGGTCCCGGCATCGGCATTGGACCTGGTGGTATTGGTGAGCTATGGTGGATGAGTGAGAGGGTCTGGGGGTTCCCTGGAGCCTCCATGGGCACCATCTTCAATGTCCTTCCTCTCTCTTCAGGAGCAGGGACGCCAGCTGCTGCCAAATCTGCTGCTAAGGCAGCCGCCAAAGCCCAGTACAGTGAGTGCTCTCCCTCTCCTGTCCCCAACCACGTCGCCAGGACACACGGCCACAGGAAACAACCTCTCAGATACATCCTTACCGTCTTTAGGTCCCCATGGCACCTAGCAGAGGCCTCGGAAACACAGACCCAGCAAGAGGGAGACCTGGGTTCAAGTCTTGGTTCTCAAGATAGCTGAGTGAGGAGTCAATGGCATGAGGGCACACGGAAGGTCACTAGGAGAATTTCAGAGATTCGGATGAGGGTGTGGTTTAGCTGGTGGAGCACTTGCCTAGAATGCACGAAGCCCTGGCTTCCATACCCAGCATTGCATACACCAGGCATGGTGGTACATGCCTGTAATCCCATCCCAGCACTTGTGAGATAGAGGAAAGGGGACCAGAAATTCAAGAGGGCCTTCAGTTCAAGTCCAACCTGGACTACATGAGACCCTTGGGTGAGGGAGAGTATTAAATAGATTCCTTCAACAGCTGGGAATGGAAGTGCACGCCTCTAATCCCAGCACTCGGGAGGCAGCCACAGGTAGATCTCTATAAGTTCGATGCCAGCCTGGTCTACAGTTCCAGACCAGCCAATGCTATTTAGTGAGACCCTGTCTCAAAATAATAATAATAATAATAATAATAATAATAATAATAATAATAAACTTGAACTCTGGGGTGAGTCAGCAGAGGAGGACAAAGCTGGGTAGGAGGCTGCCACTCCTTGGGGACCCCTTCCTTTGGGGCCTGACTCAGCTCCTGAGGCAGGACACCCCTACAGGGACACAGGCCCTATTAGCTACAACCGCTTACTTCCTGTTCTCTGCAGGGGCTGCTGCCGGGCTTGGGGCAGGTGTCCCTGGATTTGGGGCAGGTGCTGGTGTCCCTGGATTTGGGGCAGGTGCTGGTGTCCCTGGATTTGGGGCAGGTGCTGGTGTCCCTGGATTTGGAGCTGGAGCAGGTAAGGAGAATTCTAAGGACTGGATAAAGTACCCTTGAGCTCAGAGAAAGAGGGCCTGCTTCATCCCAGGACTCCATCCCTATGTCCTTACAAAGCATCCATTAGATTTTCCTGGGCAGGCAAAAGCAAACGGGTATCAGGTAGGTAGTGCAGGGGGCCTGTCATCTGAGATACTCGGGAGGCTGAGACGTGAGGCTCACAAGTCCGAGGACAGCCTGCTCTATAGAGAGCCTGTATAACTTTGTGAAGTGCTATCTTAAATAAATGAATGAATAAATTAATGAACTAATTAATTAAAAAAAAAAACTAGTACTGTAGCTCAGTGGCGGAGCATCTGCCTGGAGTTCCTCAGTAAGAGGCTGACCAGATGGCTCAGGGTAGAACACCCTGCCTAGCATGGGTGAGGCCCTGGGTTTCATTTCTAGTAACAAGCGGAGGTGGAGCGAGGTGGGTAATCGGTGAGGGAGGGACCGGCCAAACAACTCCGGGGTGTGAGATTTTTAGAGGGAGGTGTACGAAGGCTGCAGACTGATCAAAAGCCCCCTAACACCCACAGAAGAAAAGGTAGAAGTCTCTTCCTCCGGGCCAGTCCAGATAGCCTTCCAAAAACGCTCTAGAACAGTGGTTCTCAACCTGTGGGTCGCGACCCCTTCATTACACTTCATAACAGTGGTGAGATTATAATTATGAAGTAGCAACAGAATAATTTTATGGTTGGGGTCATCACAACGTAAGGAACTGTGTTCAAGAGTCGCAGCACTGGGAAGGTTAAGAATCACTGCTCTAGGACAAGGGGACCACTAGGAACCCTAGTTCTTCATCATGTGGTCGCTGAACCTCGCTCTGTGCCCAGCCTTTATACTGGGCATAAAGAAGACAGAGACAGATGAAGGAAAGAAACACAAAGCTGGCCCTCAAGGAGTCCTAGGTGAACAATGTCAAGATTAAATACTAGAGCCCTGTATCTACAAGTAGGACCTCCTGACTGGAGTGCCATGGAGTTTCCAGGCTTTAAAAAAAGAAAAAAAAAAAAGATCTAAGTAGGAGAAGTCAGGGTGGGCTTCCTGGAAGAGGCAGCAGAACTCCCAGGTACAGAGCTCAGCAGCAGACCTCTCTTTCCCTTTTTTCTTTTTTTTTTTTTTTTTCACAGTCCCTGGATCCCTGGCTGCATCAAAAGCTGCTAAATATGGTGAGTGCAGCCCACCACCTGCTCCCCTGGTCACTGCCCTCCCCCCGCCCCCCCCCCCCGGCCCCCCGCCTTGACGTGTAGGGCTGAGAGAAAGGCTATCTAGGGGACATCTGAATGACAGTCACAGACCTAACACCTGCCTACGGACCCCTGTGTCAGTCAAAACCACCTGCCGTACCCAGCATGGTGGTCCACACCTGTAATCTCAGCTCTTGGAAAGCAGAGGCAGGGGGTCACCGCTGGCTACATGGAGAGTCCAAGGTCAACCCAGGCCATAGGAAACCCTGTCTCGCTCACAACTGTCCGATCTCCCAGCCTCACTCTGATGCTGACAGTTTTCTTGGTGCAGGACGGGGGTTGGGGGTGGGGGTGGGGGTGGGGGGGCAGCTTAGCCTCCGCTCCACCCTTTGGCCTGTGGAGTTGTGAATATTCCTTGTGCAGGCATCCCCAGGCCTCCTCCTCCTCCTCCTCCTCCTTTCCTGTCAGCGTGACTTCGCCCAGCACCCGCCAGCCTGGAAGACGTGGCAGACCCGTCTGCCTTGCCACTTGGCGCTCTGGCCAGACCCACACTGTCTGTGACCCCCACATTCCCAGCCTCCTAAAGAGCCAGGCCGGGGGGGGGGGGGAGGGGGCCTCTGCCAGGGATGTGCCAACTGGCTACAGTTCGTCTGCTTGAGGGCCAGTTTCCACCTCGGAAAATCCCTCAGACACACACACGCACACACACACACACACACACACACACACACACACTCAATCCCTGGTCACCCACAGCTTTCTCTCAAATTCCTTGCTGGCTGCCCTTGGCCTTTGTCAACAGACATTGCCAGGGAAACACACCAAGGACTCTCTGGGAGAGCAGCCACTGGGTCGTCTCCTGCCCTTTGGACCTTGAACATGGCATTTTTGTGGGTGTTCAAAACCCCTCCTTGGCCTCGACCTTCTCATCCGCAAACTTGGTGTGACTGCTGGGCATGGTGGATCACACCTGTGAGGCCAGTGTTTTGAAGGCTGAGGCAGGAGAATCTCAATGTCAAAGGCAGCATGGGCTAAATGGCAAGAGCCTGTCTCAGAAAACCAATAAAAAGAGAGATGACTGTATGGATCAGAGGTAGAGCACCTGCCCGGAATCCCCCAGCAAAGGGCTGAAGGCGTGGCTCAGTAGGAGAAAGTGTTTGCCTAGACTCCTCCAGTGAGGGCCTGGGGGTGTGACTCAGTGGTAGAGGGCTTGCCTAGAATCCCAGAGGCCTCTCCTGCCTTATGACCCTAGTGCATGAACACATCTTTCAGACATAGGTAACTGAAGGCAGGTATGTTGGCACAGGCCTGTCATCCCAGCAGTCTGGAGGCTGAGATGGGACAGGTAGGTCATGAGTTCAAGGACAGTCTCTGCAACTTAGTGAAGCCCTATTTTACTAGGAGAAATTTTTGGAAAAGATAGAAGGAGCCAGGAGGTGGTGGCGCACACCTTTAATCCCAGCACTCAGGTGGCAGAGGCAGGTGGATCTCTGAGAGTTTGTGGCCAGCCTGGTCTACAGAGTGAGTTCCAGGACAGCCAGGACAGGGCTCCACAGAGAAACCCTGTCTCGAAAAACCAAAAGAAAAAAAAGTTCCAGGCATCATAGCACATGCCTATAAATCTCAGCACTTGGGAGGTGGAAGCAGGAAAATCAGGAGTTCAAAACCATCCTCGGCCACACTGAAAACCAACCTGAGCTATAAGTAACCTGGTCTCAAATGAATAAACAAAACTATAGGCACTGACCCTCAGTCCTCTTTCCACAGGAGCAGGAGCTGGAGGCCTTGGAGGTGTCGGAGGTCTTGGAGGTGCTGGTGGCCTCGGAGGGCCTGGGGGTCTTGGTGGGGCTGGTGTTCCAGGTGGTGTAGCAGGTATGTTTTTGCTATCCCAGCAATGGACTGGCTGGGGATCAAGCCTGAGACCGCCAAGAAGTCCCTCCTGAGTCCCTCTGTGTCCCCAGGAGCTTCACCTGCTGCTGCTGCTGCTGCTGCCAAAGCTGCTGCGAAGGCCGCCCAGTATGGTGGAGCCGGCGGACTGGGAGCCGGTGGACTGGGAGCCGGTGGACTGGGAGTCGGTGGACTGGGAGCCGGTGGCCTGGGAGCTGGTGGACTTGGGGCCGGTGGAGCAATCCCTGGTGCTGCAGGCCTTGGAGGTAAAGAATGAGTGAGTGAGGTGTATGAGAGAGAGAAAGATATACTGAAGCCAAGTGTGACGACAAACACCTGTCACCCCAGCACTAGGGAGGCTAAGGCCAGAGGATCATGGGTTGGAGGCTAACCTGGGCTGCACAGTGAGTTCAAGTTCAGCCTGGGAGATATTAGACCCTATCGGGTAAAAAGCTTAAGCCAGGACTGCCTGTTGACATAGAGGTACCAAAACCCACCTTCTCCTCTCTCTTTCAACCCATCAACTATTACAAGTGAGGGCTTATTAGCATAATGCTGGTCGGACCCATTTCTCAGACAAGAAAAATCAAAACTGGAGAGGAATTACTTCCTTAAAGTCTCTGCTACCATGATGGAGCGCTCTCTCTCTCTCTCTCTCTCTCTCTCTCTCTCTCTCTCTCTCTCTCTTATGTGTCCCCTACCTAAACTAACCTGTATGCTATGCTCCCCAAGACTGGGCATGTAATAGCAGCTTAATATAAACTACTGGAGATCTGGAGAAATAGCTCAATGGTAGTGCATTTGTCTAAAATCCCTCAGTGAGGGGTTAGGGGTGTGGCTCAGTGGTAGAGCCCCTGCCTAGAATCCCCCAGTGAGGGGCTGGGGGAGTGGCTCCATGGTAGAGCACTAATCTAGAATCCTCCACTAGGAGCGGGGTGTGGCTCTGTGGTAGAGTGCTTGCCTTGAATCCCCAATTAGTAAGCTGCCCGAAGCATTGCTCAATGATAGAATACTTGCATAGCATGCATGAGACCCTGGATTCCATCTCTAGCAACACACACACACACACACACACACACACACACACACACACGTGCACACACAAGCTATTAGAATGATGGATGTGAGAAGGAGGAGGTCTGATGGAATGGTGGGATGCGGGAGGACAAGTCGGGCAGATGCTGATGAACATATCAGCTAAGGGGGCCTGAGCGGTCGAGAGGTGGCTTTCCTGAGTCCTCCTGTGTCTGTTTCCTCTAGGTGTGTCCCCAGCTGCAGCTGCTAAAGCGGCCAAATATGGTGAGTTTCCTCCATACCCTCCCCCTCCCCAACACAGGCTTTTACCCCCAAAACCACCAACCACACCTGCCCAGCTCATGGTACCCCCAAAGGTCTTGTCCATGATGTCATCACCACCACCATCCCTTGCGTCTCATCCTGACACCCCCCCTGACCTCTCCTCAGGTGCTGCTGGCCTTGGAGGTGTCCTTGGAGCCAGGCCATTCCCAGGTGGAGGTACGGCCCGCTCTGGTGTTGTTCTTGGCTCTGCCTGGCTCTAGGGACACACAATAGGGTTCCAGACACTGAATTCACAGGAGGACCCAAGGCTGGAGATGGACAGAGCAGTCTAGGACAGGAGACATCTAGGGCCGACAACTAAGGCACAAGGCACCACACAGGCATATGAGACAGAGACAAGGTTAACTAAGAAAGCGACCTCCTGGCTGGAAAGAGGGCTCAGTTAGTGAAACACTCACCGGGCAAGCATGGAGACATGAGTTCAATCCCCCGTCACGCATGTAAAATTTGCAGGCTGGGGAGATGGTGACTGGGGGATCGCGGGGGGTGGGGGGGGCCGCTTCTGGCCCAGCTAGTTTTGCCAAATCGGCAAACAAAAGGTTTAGTGAGAGACCCTGCCTCAAAATGAAAGGTGGAGAGCAAACATACACACACACACACACACACACACACACACACACACACCACAAAGAATGTTGCTTCAGTAGGGCAAGGCAATGGGAAGGAGCTGGTCCCAGACATCAAGGCTAGGTGACAAGGCCAGAACATGGCCTGTCACTGTTCATCACCAACCCCAAATTTCTCCTGCAGGAGTGGCAGCAAGACCTGGCTTTGGACTGTCTCCTATTTACCCAGGTATGCCCAAGTGTCTTGCCCTGTGGCCCTGTTCTGGTCACGGCCAGGCCCTTTCCTCTCCTCTGCTCCATTTGCTCAGAAGAGTTGAACTAGAGTCTATGGTAGACCCCAAATGGAGGCCAGACCCAATGTAACCTAAGGACACTTCTAAGGACAGGGGACACGACACTAGCTTTTCTAAAGCATCTTTCACGTCTCTTGGGGTCCCTGTGAGTCAAATAGCTTCCTTACCACACTTCTCCTTAGGTAACCTGAGGCTCAAAGACCACTAAACACTGTTCCAAGGTCACACAGTGAGCAGAGATCGAGCCGAAGGCTCCTGCTACCCAAATCCAGGACTTGACCCTTCTTATATCACATGTCCTGCTCCAATCAGGGAGGGCATGGTGGGCTCCCAGAAGTGTGCCCACACTGACAGCTCTTCCTCTTACTTCACAGGTGGTGGTGCTGGGGGCCTGGGAGTTGGTGGTGAGTGTGCAGTAAAAAGATGTCTCATACATGTATTGCTGGAAGGAATCTTAGCTCTGGGAGGGGGGGTGGAGGGGAGTAAAGCAGAAGAATCAAAATCGAAGACTAGCCTGGACTACAGAGAGTTCCAGAAAACTTGATCAACTTAGCAAAACTCTGTCTCAAGGTTTTTCGTAAACATTTTTTAAAGGGCTGATAATGCAACTCAATAGTAGAGCACCTGCCTAGAATCCCCCAGTGATGGTCTGGGATGAGGCTCAGTGGTAGAACACCTGCCTAGAATCCCCCAGTGAGGGGCTGGGGTGTGGCTCAGTGGTAGAGCACTTGCCTAGAATCCTCCAGTGAGGGACTGGGGTGTGGCTCAGTGGTAGAGCACCTGCCTAGAATCCCCCAGTGAAGGACTGGGGTGGGCTCAGCAGTAAAGCACTTGCCTAGAGTGCACTGGGCCTAAGTTCCATCCCTAATACTACAGAGCTTGGCTCTGGGGAGAAGGGTGTGGCTGGACCAGAGGTGGGTGTGCTGATTGACAGGGAGGTCTTGGGAGCCTACAAAAACAGGGCAGAGCTAGTACAAGGTGAGGATGCTGGAAGAGGTAGGGGAGTTCAGAATCCGCCCCATCTCATCCTCTGCTACCAAACCCCCACAGGAAAACCTCCGAAGCCCTATGGAGGAGCCCTTGGAGCCCTGGGATACCAAGGTAAGTAGAGACTCCATTCCTAGGGAAGGAAGAGGCCAAGTCAGAGGTCAAGGTCTCGGTCCGCCAGCCTGGGCTAGGGGACAGGCACATCCAATGCAGATAATCAGATCTGGGAGCAAGCCTAGGACCTCCATGCTCACCTTGGGTGCGACCTGGGCTTTCTTGCCCATGTCCCTTGGCTGTTTGTTGTCCACCCTCACCTGCACAGAGAGGCCTAGGACTTAAAAGCGACAGTGAGGACTTCCAGGATGGGTCATCTCCTTGGTGCCACCAGGTGGCACTAACGGGCCACATCTAGCTGAAACTTCATGAAGGCCTTACACCACAACCAGCCTGTGTTCCCTCCTTACCCCAGGTTATCTATCTCCAGGTTTGCTGAACAGGGCTTCCCAGCACCTTGGAGGCTGAGGCAGGAGGATTGTGAGTTAGAGGCCAGCATGGACTCCATAAGGAGACAATCTCAACAACCCCACCCCCAGAGAGAGAGAGAGAGAGAGAGAGAGAGAGAGAGAGAAGCAAAGAGTCAGCTGAGGACATAGCTCTGTTGATAGAAAGAATACTTGCCTAGCATGAGCTAGGTTTCATCCCTAGTACATCATCAAACCAAGCAAGGCTGGGGATGCCTGTAATCTAAGGGCTCAGAGAGGTAGAGACATGAGGATCAGGAGTTCAAGGTCATCCTCAGCTGTGTACTTGAATTCATGGCCAGCTTGAGCTACATGAGACACCGTCTCAAAGAATGAGGGGTAGAGGAAGAAGCAAGGGAGGGAGGGAGGGAGGGAAGGAGGGAGGGAAGGAGGAAGGGAGGGAGGGAGGCTCCTTTTAGATTCTCTAAGCCTGGGATGGAAGCAGACAGAGACAGGGAATGCAAGGACTCAAAAGGCAGCCCAGAGGGACCAAGCTGACCATCGCTGCTTGTCCCTCCTTCCAACCCAGGTGGGGGCTGCTTCGGGAAATCTTGTGGCCGGAAGAGGAAGTGATCTTCTGGAGACCCCTGACTCGCGACCTCATCAACGTTGGTGCTACTGCTTGGTGGAGAATGTAAACCTTCTATGACCACCCCCTACTCCATCCCCCTGACCCCACCTGGGAGGGGACAACAGGCCAGTGGCCTTGGAAACCCACAGGACAAGGAAATCAGACAGCAGCGGCCACGTACCCCTAACCAGAAATTTGCCCCCTACATCAGAGGCCAGGGCGGGTGCCCCATCTCTTCCCACCCAGGAGCTCCCCTACACACAGTCTCCATCTCCAAGGGAAATTGGTGCTACATGTTGGTGCTTCTTTTTCGTGGGGGGAGGGAGGAGGGAAGGGTATCCCAGGGGACCCTCCCTTCCCTGAAACCCCTCTATTAAGATGGTGCACACATTCGTTGGGCAGTCCCACCTCCCCCTGCCCACCAGGAGCCATCCCTGGCTGCATCCCATTGGTACCCAAGTGCCGAGAGCCTTGACGCTGGATTTGATGACACAATGCCTCTCTCTTTGGATCCCTTGGCCCTGTCTCCCTCTGCCAGTAGCTATCTCCCACATCTGGGACACCTTGGAGTCAGAAGGCTCCCCACACTGGGAATAGCCCCCTTGTTCTTGTGGAATCCACCTGCCCACCCGCCCACCTATTCATCAATCCATCCATCCGTCCATCCCAACTGCCTAGCGCCACTAGCTGGCTGGGCACACCCACTCTCAACCTGGTTCACCTGTCATGGCAGCCTGTACCCTGTTTTTCCACCCCTGCCACACACCCCAAATGCTGGCCTGGGGTGCAAGGGGTTGTGCGGGCTGGGGCAGGACTATCCTCCCCACATGCAGTACTGTATCCCCCATCCCTTCCTGGAGCCACTCTATTACAGAGCATGTCCCACCACCCCACCTCATTGTGTTTCGCTGTGATAGATCAATAAATATTTTATTTTTTGTCCTGGATATTTGGGGATGATGTTTGATTGTTGGTGTGCTCTTTGGGTCTTATTTTTATGGTTAATTGGGGAAAAAAATCTTTTCTAATCCGAGGAGCTGTATCCTCGGGAGAAAATTCATTTTAATCGCTTTGATATAACTCTGGATAAAACACACATTTTTTTTTAAACAACAAAAACAAAATAAGAAAAGAGAATTAACTGCTTTAGAAAAGACTAATAAATGAAAACCTTTTTAAAGGAAATTGCCTTGGGTTTCTTTGTTTTTTTGTATGTGTGTATGTGTTGGTGCATGTGCAAGCACACACACGTGTGCGTAGAAGCCAGAGGACAACCCCAAGTGTTACCCACCAGGGGCTGTCCACTTTTCATTTGAGACATAGTCTCTCCTTAGCCTGGGGCTCACCAAGCAGGCTAGCCTGTTTGGGCAGAGATCTCAGGGTTCTGCCTGTGTTTGCCCCCTACCCACGTCCCAAGAGTTCAGATTGTAAGCACTCACTGCCAAGCCCTGCTTTTTCTGCTCTGTACTGGGGAATGGACTAAGGTCATCATGATGGCACAGCAAGCGTTCTGTCAAATGAGCCGTCTCTTCCACCACCTGTGTGTTTATCACCTGCTTTCAACATTTGGTCCAGTGGTATATTGGCTCTAATGTGAAGAACATTTACTGCCCGGGATATATTGAGGAGGCTGTTGACCCAATTCAGCTGTTGTCACCTGGAAATATAGCTAAGCAGGTGAGCTCCTGCCTAGAAACCCCCAGTGAGGGTCTGGGGTGTGGATCAGAGGTAGAGCACCTGCCTAGAATCCCCCAGTGAGGGGCTGGGATGTGGCTCAGTGGTAGAGCACCTGCCTAGAATCCCTCAGTGAGGGGCTGGGGGTATGGCTCCGTGGTAGAGCCCCTGCCTAGAATCCCCCAGTGAGGGGCCGGGGTGTGGCTCAGTGGTAGAGCTCCTGCCTAGAATCCCCCAGTGAGGGGCTGGGGTGTGGCTCAGTGGTTGAGCTCCTGCCTAGAATCCACCAGTGAGCAACTGGGGTGTGGCTCAGTGGTAGAGTGTCTGCTTGTAGTTCTCCAGTGAGGAGCTGGGACTGGGACCCAGAGGTGGAGACTCATTCCCAACACTGGGTAGGGGAAGTGGGGGGATAGCTAACTTAAGAACTTTCAGAAGGCCATTGAAGTTCATGGATACCTATAAGAGGGCTGCAGTGAAAGTGACCCAGCTTTTCCAAGAAAGTGGCGAAGGAGATCCATCCACCCATGCATCCTTCCATTACTTCAACCAGGCGAAAACAGAATCATTTGCTGGTTTGACATCCTTTGGCCCCAGATTAGCAAGCCCCAACCTCGAGACCTAGGATTCCCTGCCTTCATTTCTCATAGCTTGCTTGCTAGCTTGTTTCACAGTCCTGGGGGTTAAACCTCGGACATCATACATACTAGGCAACGCTTCACCACTGAGCTACAACCCCAGACCAGCTCATGCCTTTCAATATCACATAGGGGCCAGCAAGGTGGCTCATCAGCTTCATCAACTTGCTGTCAAGCCGGACAATGCTAGTTCAAATCCCTGAAGCCGCGTGGTGGAAGGAGGGAACTGACTCTCACAAGTTGTTCCCTGACCTCCAAATATGTGTGTTACTAAATGCATGCTGCATAAATAAGTAAGTGTGATAAGAAAATCAATACCAAGCCAGGCGGTGGTGGCACACACCTGTAATCCTGGCACTTGGGAGGCAGAGGCAGGTGGATCTCTGTGAATTTGATGACAGCGTGGTCTACAAAGGAAGTTCTAGGACAACCAGAGAAACCCTGTGTCTGAAGAAAAGAAAAAAGAAAAGAAAGAAAAAAAAGAGAAAATTAATACCATGTATCTTAATGATTAACTGCCAAGTTGTTGCGTTTAGCGTGAGTCCAGGACTTGCATACTCAAGGTCAGTTCTTTGTTTATTTGGGACAAGGTCTCCTTCCATAACCCAAGCTGGCCTCAAGCTCACAATCCTATTATCCTTACTCCAGGGATTATAGTCATGTGTGACCATTCCTGGTTTCAAAGCCAGTTCTAACTTCTCTGTCAGAAGTCTCATAGACACAACCTAGCCTACGGCTATTTCCTCTAATCTGAAACATTCCCTCCTAGGAGAAGGAGGGAGTGTTGGAGAATTCCTTCCCTCTGCAGGAGATTTAAACGTCTACTCCTTCCTCACAAAATCCCAATGACCAACCAAAGTGCAGTCTCACCCAGATTCACCCTGGGGAACCAATGAGTTGATGGGGCTTACTTACAGAGCATCGACAGGTTATCGACAGGAGTGTGGGGGATCCCAAAGCAGCCATACTGGGAAGTCTTCACCCAGAAATGAATGATGGCTTCCACATCACCACATAGACGGAGCCCCTGTCAATTAACTTCTCTCAGCCTGTACACCCTACCACTTCCAGAGACCCCAAGGTCTTGGTGATTAGGGCAGAACTGTATACACGTTCTGAGAAGAGCTGCTGGAATGTCAGGTGAGGGCCCATAGGCTCCATAGTGACGGACACCTGCTAGCAGGCAGAGCTGATCTCATGAAGATACTGGCTGTTTTTCTAGGAGAGGAAACTGTGACGGAGCACCTGAGAGTTGTCTAGGAATTCCAGTCACGTGGCTTTCATGAGTTGTCACCCAGGTCAGGGTTGGCTAATCTGTGGTACAGCTGCCTGAGTCATCCATGTTCCTATAAGTGACCCCTGTGGATTTTCTGGTTCCAGCCAGACTTGGGTGGAATCATTTCTTTGATCTGTCAACAATGCCCTGGTTCAGGAGTGTGGAGGCCCAAATTACTCAGGGTCAGAGAATCTGAGCTTGCTTTACCCAGCAGGACTGCATAAGGGGATGATTTGACCACAGACATGGTTACCAAAGTGTTTGGAACTTTCTACACTTGGCTGTGCGCTGTGCTTTGATCTAGCAAGGGAGAGGTCTTTTGCCACACCCCTTGGCATTGTTATAAAAAGTCCTTTTGAATAAACAGAAGGGGCCATTGGATATCGACCCAGGTCCTCCCGAAGCTGTCCTGTGTTTCTGTCTGTCTCCTCTCTTCTATCTTCCTATCTACAAGTTTCTTATTCCTCTCTCCTCCTCATAGGAACCCTTTAAAAGGTGGGAGCTGGCCTCCCACACAGGAGGAAAAGGATATTTGTGCAGGTCTATCAAGAAGAAAGCACGCAACACAATTATCACCCCACAGGGACAGGCCCACAGGACCAAAGATGTTTTAGCTGTATGGTCCTATGTGGTCCCCGCTATGGGTGGGTGACAGGACAGGTAACTAAGCCAAGAGATAGTAAAGCATCTGTGGGGGAAATCACAGTAGCGTTCCCTGTATGGGGGTGTACCTCCTGGCAACGGTTGCCTGAACCCTAAAATGGGTGATAAGACTGACTTGTCTAAAAGTGTAATATTTTCAGAAGGGCTCCAGGGGTACATCTTCCTCTATATGATATGACTGAGATGCCTCCTGGGTGACCGGGTCTGCCATGTGGTAATGTATATTACATCAGTAAATCGCCATCTGTTATTTGAGTTCAATGATAAACTGGTTCCGAAAGTGGGGGTTGCTCCCCAACTTGACGCCCAAGCATGTTTATGTCGAGTGTCCTCCAAGACACCACACCCCCCAAACACACACACACCAATTCTGTGACAGGAAGGGATAAGAACAGCAAAACCAGCCAAAGGGTAAAAGTATTGTGTGCTTGGGAACAGCTGGAAGGTGACCCGTTTCTAACAGGTCGGGATATAAAGTCACTGGACTGGGAGAGAGAAGCTGGATGCTCAACCATGGGATGAAGGGTCAGTGGAAATTCCCTCCCGCTCACTGCTTCAGCTTTACCTGATGGTTCCTGCTGGATGACATGACTCGGAGTTTGATGATTTTTCTCTTTAGCTGTTGTTATTTGTTCTTTCCCTTGGGAGTGTCATATCCCCCAGAGGGTGCTCTGCTCTGCCCAGGACTCCCTTTATTGGCAACTCCAGCTGGGTTGGAGTTGCCTCCCCATGGCTTTCCTAGTTGACTCCTGCTGGGTATTTTGAGTACTCGTTAGATTGTTTTGCTATCTATTTTTTTTTTAATCTGTTACTTGGTATTTATTCTTTTACTTTGGCTTCCAATGTACTTAATAAACTCATTCAAAACTGAAAACATGGATATCTGAGGTCCCTCTCCAGACGATAATGCAGATTAATACAGGCATGCCCTCAGAACAGCTGATGAACGACAGAATACATGGCGGTCTCTAGAGGAAGCGCATATGGGATGGGGTGGTAGGCATCCATAGTGTGGCCATTGCTGTGGGAGATGAGACACGAGACTGAGTCTCGGCTGTTTTCCCAGATAGAATTCACCCATATAAGGGAAGAATTACAACAGGAAAGAGGCAGGTGGGTGTCATCCTCTGCATTAGCCTCGGGTTTGGCAAGAAATGTGAGGAAAAGGGGAGAGTGAGATGGAGGTGTTGTCTTGCCATTTCTTACAGCTGACAGGATTTGAAGGAAAGAGAATCAGTTCAGTCTGTGCTGAGGAGCTCTTATCAGGATCTTAAAAACTTGGAACCCATGGGAGGAATCAGTGGGGATTAAGAGAGAGCAAGATAGAAGTGATAGAAGATACTCATCAGGCCTGACCTTTAGCACACAAGAAGGGAAAATCCTTAATTCAGCATGCAAATGGAGGTGTTCATAATGGCCAGGACGGGAACTGTGACAATTAAGAAGGATTCTGTGTGATAGTGACACAGTGTAGAATCACCAGGAAAAGGAGCCCTGATGAGAACGTGTCTAGATCAGGTTGGCCTACAGGCATGTCTATGGGGGATAGTCTTGATTGAACTGATGTGGAAAGACCCAGCCCACTGCGGGCAGCAACATTCCCTAGGCAGGGGATCCTACACTATAAAAATAGAGAGAGTGAGCTGAGCACTAAAGAGTGGTGCCTTCATTTCTCTCCGCTCTTAACTGTGCCTGCTTCAAGTCCCTGCTGCCTTGACTTCCCCACGGTGACTGACTATAACCGGTGAGCTAATATAAAGTTTCTTTTTGTCCCATTTTATCACCGCAACAGAAAAGAAACTAAAATACCCTGTATCTAAACTACTTGATTTTTAAGGAGTAATTTAACTCTGTGTGCGGTTGCAGGGAGGGAGTGAGGGTAGGGGCCCCAGAATTGTCTTTGGTCACTCTTCAACTTTATTCACTGAAGCAGGGTCTCTCAATCAAGCCCAAAGATTTCCACTGAATCAGGGTCTCTCAATCAATTAGAAATCCCAAAGATTTCCAATATGGCCAGTCTTCCTAGCCAACATGCTCTGACATGATGGCCCCAAGGGTAAAGGCACTTGCCACCAAGCCTGGTAACCTGAGTTCAATCCCTGGGACCCACAATGTGGAAGGAGAGGATGGAGCCCCACAAGCTGTCCTCCGACCTTCATACACATGATATGCCATGTCATATATGCACACACACACCACGTAACTAAAGAAATGTAGTGAAATGTTTAAAGAAGGAAAACAGTACTTCCGCGTGTGATGTTTCCAATGTAAAATGCCTCCCCTAGGCTCACAGGTTTGAACGCTTGGCCTTCAGCTGGTGGGGGCATCCAGAAGGCTGTAGACCTTTTTAAAGGGGGGATGTTGCTGGAGGAATTGGGTCACTGGTGGGGAGGGAGCAGGTTTTATAGCCTGGCCCCACTTCCTGGCCACTTCCTGTTTCCTGGTTCACCAAAGTTGTGCAGGGAGTCCCAGGGATGCAGCTTCTGTGCATCACCACCCTGGTCAGGGTGGGCTTTGGAGGGAGGTCTCTGTAACCACCACAGCCAGCAGAGTAATGATCTGTGAAAGGCAAAAAGGCTCATGTGTTTGAACATCTGATCCCAGCTGGTAGCATTGTTTGGGGTGGTTATGGGGTCTCTGAGAACTAAGGTCTAGCTGGTAGTCATACCCGACTAGAAGATGGCCTTAGGGGCCTGCGTCCTGTCTCATATTTACTTTCTGTCCATTGTCATCATGTGACCAGCTTCCTTACATTCCAGCCACCATGAATGAAGTCACTGCAGCCATCATGCCTTCCCCATCATAACAAACCGTGAGCCAAAAGAAACCCTTCCCTGCTTATATTGCTCCTGACAGGCATTCCATCACGGTGACGGAAAACTAATACTCCTAGCATCCCCAAGGCCCCGAGTTTCATCTCTAACATGGCCAGCAAAGGAAGAAGAAGAGCATCAGAGAAGAGCATTGTTGTAAGGAAGTCGGAAAACTGTAGGCCAACAAATGGGGAAAATCTAGATAAAATAAGCGCACTTCTACAAACACACAGCCTACTAAGAACTATAGACGATCTGAACAGATCAATGGTGAGTAATTGTTGAGTCAAACTCAAAGATTCCAACAAAGAAAAGCCAGGAGCAGATGGC
>NW_026735102.1:0-172073 GCF_949786415.1 Peromyscus eremicus
GATATGGCCCTGTATGTAGGAAGCACTGTTCTTTTGTTCTGAGCATGCTCACTGTTCGGACCCCATAGGAAACACAGTAGAGTAGAAGAGTGATCTTTTCTCTAAAGCAGAGTGTGGTTCTTGTAAGCCAAGCTAGCGTTTGTTTCCCAGACCTAAATGGAGTTGAATCACATGCAGTTTCTGGTCCTACAAGCAAGAGATGTTTTCTGGTAGGGAAAGTGACTATTGCGATCTCATTGACATACACAGTTCAAATAGCACTTGCCTCTGTTCCCAGCAAGTACAGTGTATTGGACAGAAGAGGAGCTACTGTTCTTGTCAGTTTCCTAAGCAGAGTTGAACTAGATATGGCCCGTGTGTGTAGGAAGCACAGGTCTTTTGTTCTGAGCAAGCTCACTGTTCGGACCCCTTAGGAAACCCAGTAGAGTAGATGAGTGCTCTTTTCTCAAAGCAGAGTGTGTTTCTTGTAGGCGAGCTAGCGTTTGTTTCCCAGTCCTAAATGGAGTTGAATCCCATGCAGTTTCTGGTCCTACGAGCAAGAGTTGTTTTCTGGTAAGAAGGGTCACTATTGCGCTCACAATGTCATACACAGTGCAAATAGCTTTGGCGTCGGTTCCCAGCAAGTACAGTGTATTGGACTGAAGAGGAGCTACTGTTCTTGTCAGTTTCATAAGCAGAGTTGAACTAGATAGGGCCTGTGTGTGTAGGAAGCACAGTTATTTTTTTCTAAGCAAGCTCACTGTTCGGACCCCATAGGAAACACAGTAGAGTAGAAGAGTGCTCTTTTCTCAAAAGCAGAGTGTGTTTCTTGTAAGGCGGGCTAGCGTTTTTTTCCCAGTCCTATATGGAGTTGAATCCCATGCAGTTTCTGGTCCTACGAGCAAGAGTTGTTTTCTGGTAAGAAGAGTCACTATTGTGCTCCCATTGTCATACACACAGCAAATAGCACTGGCGTCGGTTCCCAGCAAGTACAGTGTATTGGACTGAAGAGGATCTACTGTTCTTGTCAGTTTCCTAAGCAGAATTGAACTATATATGGCCGTGTGTGTAGGAGCCACAGTTCTCTTGTTCTGATCAAGCTCAATGTTCTGGCCTTTTAGGAAACACAGTAGAGTAGAAGAGTGCTCTTTTCTCAAAAGCAGAGTGTGTTTCTTGTAAGGCGAGCTAGCGTTTGTTTCCCAGTACTAAATGGAGTTGAATCACTTGCAGTTTCTGGTCCTATGAGCAAGAGTTGTTTTCTGGTAAGGAAAGTCACTATTGCGCTCCCATTGCCATACATAGTGCAAATAGCACTCGCGTCTGTTCCAAGCAAGTACAGTGTATTGGACTGAAGAGGAGCTACTGTTCTTGTCATTTTCCTAAGAGGAGTTGAACTAGATATGGCCCGTGTGTGTAGGAAACACAGTTCTTTTTTTCTGAGAAAGCACACTGTGCGGACACCATAGGAAACACAGTAGAGTAGATGAGTGCTCTTTTCTCAAAATTAGATTGTGTTCCTTGAAAGGCGAGCTAGTATTTACTTTCCAGTCAGAAATGGAGTTGAATCCCATGCAGATTCTCGTCCTACGAGTAAGAGTTGTTTTCTGGTAAGCAAAGTCACTATTGCACTCTAATTGCCATACACAGTGTAAATAGCACTCGCGTCTGTTCCCAGCAAGTACAGTGTATTGGACTGAAGAGGAGCTATTGTTCTTGTCAGTTTCCTAAGCAGAGTTGAATTACATATGGTCCGTGTGTAGGAAGCACAGTTCTTTTGTTCTGAGCAAGCTAACTGTTCTGGCCCTATAGGAAACACACTAGAATAGAAGAGTGCTCTTTTCTCTAAAGCAGAGTGTGTTTCTTGTAAGGCGAGCTCGCATTTGTTTCCCAGTCCTAAATGGAGTTGAATCACAGACAGTTTTTTGTCCTACGAGCAAGAGTTGTTTTCTGGTAAGAAGAGTCACTATTGCGCTCCAAATGCCATACACAGTGCAAATAGCACTTGTGTCTGTTCCCAGCAAGTACAGTGTATTGGACTGAATAACAGCTACTGTTCTTGTCAGTTTCCTAAGCAGAATTGAACTAGATATGGCCGTGTGTGAAGGAAGCACAGTTCTTTTGTTCTGAGCAAGCTCACTGTTCGGACCCCATAGAAAACAAAGTAGAGTAGAAGAGTGCTCTTTTCCCAAAATCAGAGTGTGTTTCTTGTAAGGCGAGCTAGCGTTTGTTTCCCAGTCCTAAATGGAGTTGAATCACATGCAGTTTCTGGTCCTACGAACAAGAGTTTTTTTCTGGTAAGGAAAGTCACTATTGCGCTCCCATTGCCATACACAGGGCAAATAGCACTCGCGTCTTTTCCCAGCAAGTACAGTGTATTGGAGTGAAGAGGATCTACTGTTCTTGTCAGGTTCCTAAGCAGAATTGAACTAGATATGGCCGTGTGTGTAGGAAGCACAGTTCTTTTGTTCTGAGCAAGCTCACTGTTCGGACCCCATAGGAAACACATTAGAGTAGAAGAGTGCTCTTTTCTCAAAAGCAGAGTGTGTTTCTTGTAAGGCAAGATAGCGTTTGTTTTCCAGTCCTAAATGGAGTTGAATCACATGCAGTTTGTGTTCCTAGGAGGAAGAGTTGTTTTCTGTTAAGGAAAGTCACTATTGCGCTCTCATTGCCATACACAGTGCAAATAGCACTCGCGTCTGTTCCCAGCAAGTACAGTGTATTGGACTGAAGAGGAGCTACTGTTCTTGTCAGTTTCCTAAGCAGAGTTGAACTAGATATGGCCCCTGTGTGTAGGAAGCACAGTCCTTTTGTTCTGAGCAAGCTAACTGTTCTGGCCATAGAGGAAACACAGTAGAGTAGAAGAGTGCTCTTTTCTCTAAAGCAGAATGTGTTTCTAGTAAAGCGAGCTAGCATTTGTTTCCCAGTCCTAAATGGCGTTGAATCACATGCAGTTTGTGGTCCTACGAGCAAGAGTTATTTTCTGGTAAGCAAAGTCACTATTGCACTCTAATTGCCATACACAGTGTAATAGCACTCGCGTCTGTTCCCAGCAAGTACAGTGTATTGGACTGAAGAGGAGCTACTGTTCTTGTCAGTTTCCTAAGCAGAGTTGAACTACATATGGTCCGTGTGTGTAGGAAGCACAGTTCTTTTGTTCTGAGCAAGCTAACTGTTCTGGCCCTATAGGAAACACAGTAGAGTAGAAGAGTGCTCTTTTCCCAAAAGTAGAATGTGTTTCTTGTAAGGTGAGCTAGAGTTTGTTTCCCAGTCCTAAATGGAGTTGAGTCACATGCAGTTTCTGGTCGTACGAGCAAGAGTTGTTTTCGGGTAAGACGAGTCACTATTGTGCTCCAATTGCCATACACAGTGCAAATAGCACTCGTGTCTGTTCTCAGCAAGTACAGTGTATCGGACTGAAGAGGAGCTGCTGTTCTTGTCAGTTTCCTAAGCAGAGTTGAACTAGATATGGCCCGTGTGTTTAGGAAGCACAGTTATTATGTTCTGAGCAAGCTTACTGTTCTGGTCCTACAGGAAACACAGTAGAGTAGAAGAGTGCTCTTTTCTCTAAAGCAGAATGTGTTTCTTGTAAGGCGAGCTCGCGCTTGTTTCCCAGTCCGAAATGGAGTTGAATCACAGACAGTTTTTGGTCCTACGAGCAAGAGTTGTTTTCTGGTAAGAAGAGTCACTATTGCGCTCCAAATGCCATACACAGTGCAAATAGCACTCGTGTCTGTTCCCAGCATGTACAGTGTGTTGGACTGAATAGGAGCTACTGTTCTTGTCAGTTTCCTAAGCAGAATTGAACTAGATATGGCCGTGTGTGTAGGAAGCACAGTTCTTTTGTTCTGAGCAAACTCACATATCGGACCGCATAGAAAACAAAGTAGAGTAGAAGAGTGCTCTTTTCCCAAAAGCAGAGTGTGTTTCTTGTAAGGCGAGCTAGCGTTTGTTTCCCAGTCCTAAATGGAGTTGAATCACATGCAGTTTCTGGTCCTACGAGCAAGAATTGTTTTCTGGTAAGGAAAGTCACTATTGTGCTCACATTGCCATACACAGTGCAATTAGCACTCGCGTCTTTTCCCAGCAAGTACAGTGTATTGGAGTGAAGAGGATCTACTGTTCTTGTCAGGTTCCTAAGCAGAATTGAACTACATATGGCCGTGTGTGTAGGAAGCACAGTTCTTTTGTTCTGAGCAAGCTCACTTTTCGGACCCCATAGGAAACACAGTAGAGTAGAAGAGTGCTCTTTTCTCAAAAGCAGAGTGTGTTTCTTGTAAGGCGAGCTAGCGTTTGTTTTCCAGTCCTAAATGGAGTTGAATCACATGCAGTTTGTGTTCCTAGGAGCAAGAGTTGTTTTCTGTTAAGGAAAGTCACTATTGCGCTCTCATTGCCATACACAGTGCAAATAGCACTCGCGTCTGTTCCCAGCAAGTACAGTGTATTGGACTGAAGAGGAGCTACTGTTCTTGTCAGTTTCCTAAGCAGAGTTGAACTAGATATGGCCCCTGTGTGTAGGAAGCACAGTCCTTTTGTTCTGAGCAAGCTAACTGTTCTGGCCATAGAGGAAACACAGTAGAGTAGAAGAGTGCTCTTTTCTCAAAAGCAGAGTGTGTTTCTTGTAAGGCGAGCTAGCGTTTGTTTCCCATTCCTAAATGGAGTTGAATCACATGCAGTTTCTGGTCCTACGAGCAAGAGTTGTTTTCTGGTAAGAAGAGTCACTATTGCGCTCCCATTGCCATACACAGTGCTAATAGCACTCGCGTCTGTTCCCAGCAAGTACAGTGTATTGGACTGAAGAGGATCTACTGTTCTTGTCAGGTTCCTAAGCAGACTTGAACTAGATATGGCCGTGTGTAGGAAGCACAGTTTTTTTGTTCTGAGCAAGCTCACTGTTCAGACCCCGTAGAAAACACAGTAGAGTAGAAGAGTGCTTTTTTCTAAAACGTAGAGTGTGTTTCTTGTAAAGCGAGCTAGAGTTTGTTTCCCAGTCCTAAATGGAGTTGAGTTACATGCAGTTTTTTGTTCTATGAGCAAGAGTTGTTTTCTGGTAACAAAAGTCACTATTGTGCTCCAATTGCCATACACAGTGCAAATAGCACTGGCGCCTGTTCCCAGCAGGTACAGTGTATTTGACTGAGAGGATCTACTGTTCTTGTCAGTTTCCTAAGCAGAGTTGAACTAGATATGGCCCGTGTGTGGGAAGCACAGTTCTTTTGTTCTGAGCAAGCTCACTGTTCTGGCCCTGTAGGAAACACAGTAGAGTAGAAGAGTGCTCTTTTTCTAAAGCAGAGTGTGTTTCTTGTAAGGCGAGCTAGCATTTGTTTCCCAGTCCTAAATGGAGTTGAATCACATGCAGTTTGTGGTCCTATGAGCAAGAGTTATTTTCTGGTAAGCAAAGTCACTATTGCACTCTAATTGCCATACACAGTGTAATAGCACTCGCGTCTGTTCCCAGCAAGTACAGTGTATTGGACTGAAGAGGAGCTACTGTTCTTGTCAGTTTCCTAAGCAGAGTTGAACTACATATGGTCCGTGTGTGTAGGAAGCACAGTTCTTTTGTTCTGAGCAAGCTAACTGTTCTGGCCCTATAGGAAACACAGTAGAGTAGAAGAGTGCTCTTTTCCCAAAAGTAGAATGTGTTTCTTGTAAGGTGAGCTAGAGTTTGTTTCCCAGTCCTAAATGGAGTTGAGTCACATGCAGTCTCTGGTCCTACGAGCAAGAGTTGTTTTCGGGTAAGACGAGTCACTATTGTGCTCCAATTGCCATACACAGTGCAAATAGCACTCGCGTCTGTTCTCAGCAAGTACAGTGTATCGGACTGAAGAGGAGCTGCTGTTCTTGTCAGTTTCCTAAGCAGAGTTGAACTAGATATGGCCCGTGTGTTTAGGAAGCACAGTTATTATGTTCTGAGCAAGCTTACTATTCTGGTCCTACATGAAACACAGTAGAGTAGAAGAGTGCTCTTTTCTCTAAAGCAGAATGTGTTTCTTGTAAGGCTAGCTCGCGTTTGTTTCCCAGTCCTAAATGGAGTTGAATCACAGACAGTTTTTGGTCCTACGAGCAAGAGTTGTTTTCTGGTAAGAAGAGTCACTATTGTGCTCCAAATGCCATACACAGTGCAAATAGCAGTCGTGTCTGTTCCCAGCAAGTACAGTGTGTTGGACTGAATAGGAGCTACTGTTCTTGTCAGTTTCCTAAGCAGAATTGAACTAGATATGGCCGTGTGTGTAGGAAGCACAGTTCTTTTGTTCTGAGCAAACTCACGTATCGGACCGCATAGAAAACAAAGTAGAGTAGAAGAGTGCTCTTTTCCCAAAAGCAGAGTGTGTTTCTTGTAAGGCGAGCTAGCGTTTGTTTCCCAGTCCTAAATGGAGTTGAATCACATGCAGTTTCTGGTCTTACGAGCAAGAGTTGTTTTCTGGTAAGGAAAGTCACTATTGTGCTCACATTGCCATACACAGTGCAAATAGCACTCGCGTCTGTTCCCAGCAAGTACAGTGTATCGGACAGAAGAGGAGCTACTGTTCTTGTCAGTTTCCTAAGCAAGTTGATCTAGATAAGGCCCGTGTGTGTAGGAAGCACAGTTCTTATGTTGTGAGCAAGCTCACTGTTCTGGCCCTATAGGAAACACAGTAGAGTAGAAGAGTGCTCTTTTCTCAAAAGCAGAGTGTGTTTCTTGTAAGGCGAGCTAGCGTTTGTTCCCTAGTCCTAAATGGAGTTGAATCACATGCAGTTTCTGGTCCTATGAACAAGAGTTTTTTTCTGGTAAGGAAAGTCACTATTGCGCTCCCATTGCCATACACAGGGCAAATAGCCCTGGCATCTGTTCCCAGTAAGTACAGTGTATTGGACTGAAGAGGATCTACTGTTCTTGCCAGGTTCCTAAGCAGAATTGAACTAGATATGGCCGTGTGTGTAGGAAGCACAGTTCTTTTGTTCTGAGCAAGCTCACTGTTCGGACCCCATAGGAAACACAGTAGCGTAGATGAGTGCTCTTTTCTAAAAAGCAGAGAGTGTTTCTTGTAAAACGAGCTAGCATTTGTTTCCCAGTCCTATATGGAGTTGAATCACATGCAGTTTCTGATCCTACGAGCAAGAGTTGTTTTCTGGTAAGAAGAGTCACTGTTGTGCTCCCATTGTCATACACAGGGCAAATAGCACTGGCGTCGGTTCCCAGCATGGACAGTGTATTGGACTGAAGAGAATCTACTGTTCTTCTCAGGTTCCTAAGCAGAAATGAACTAGATATGGCCGTGTATGTAGGAAGCACTGTTCTTTTGTTCTGAGCATGCTCACTGTTCGGACCCCATAGGAAACACAGTAGAGTAGAAGAGTGATCTTTTCTCTAAAGCAGAGTGTGGTTCTTGTAGGCGAGCTAGCGTTTGTTTCCCATTCCTAAATGGAGTTGAATCACATGCAGTTTCTGGTCCTACGAGCAAGAGTTGTTTTCTGGTAAGAAGAGTCACTATTGCGCTCCCATTGCCATACACAGTGCTAATAGCACTCGCGTCTGTTCCCAGCAAGTACAGTGTATTGGACTGAAGAGGATCTACTGTTCTTGTCAGGTTCCGAAGCAGACTTGAACTAGATATGGCCGTGTGTAGGAAGCACAGTTTTTTTGTTCTGAGCAAGCTCACTGTTCGGACCCCGTAGAAAACACAGTAGAGTAGAAGAGTGCTTTTTTCTAAAACGTAGAGTGTGTTTCTTGTAAAGCGAGCTAGAGTTTGTTTCCCAGTCCTAAATGGAGTTGAGTCACATGCAGTTTTTTGTTCTATGAGCAAGAGTTGTTTTCTGGTAACAAAAGTCACTATTGTGCTCCAATTGCCATACACAGTGCAAATAGCACTGGCGTCTGTTCCCAGCAGGTACAGTGTATTTGACTGAGAGGATCTACTGTTCTTGTCAGTTTCCTAAGCAGAGTTGAACTAGATATGGCCCGTGTGTGGGAAGCACAGTTCTTTTGTTCTGAGCAAGCTAACTGTTCTGGCCCTATAGGAAACACAGTAGAGTAGAAGAGTGCTCTTTTCCCAAAAGTAGAATGTGTTTCTTGTAAGGTGAGCTAGAGTTTGTTTCCCAGTCCTAAATGGAGTTGAGTCACATGCAGTTTCCGGTCGTACGAGCAAGAGTTGTTTTCGGGTAAGACGAGTCACTATTGTGCTCCAATTGCCATACACAGTGCAAATAGCACTCGCGTCTGTTCTCAGCAAGTACAGTGTATTGGACTGAAGAGGAGCTGCTGTTCTTGTCAGTTTCCTAAGCAGAGTTGAACTAGATATGGCCCGTGTGTTTAGGAAGCACAGTTATTATGTTCTGAGCAAGCTTACTGTTCTGGTCCTACAGGAAACACAGTAGAGTAGAAGAGTGCTCTTTTCTCTAAAGCAGAATGTGTTTCTTGTAAGGCGAGCTCGCGTTTGTTTCCCAGTCCTAAATGGAGTTGAATCACAGACAGTTTTTGGTCTTACGAGCAAGAGTTGTTTTCTGGTAAGAAGAGTCACTATTGCGCTCCAAATGCCATACACAGTGCAAATAGCAGTCGTGTCTGTTCCCAGCAAGTACAGTGTGTTGGACTGAATAGGAGCTACTGTTCTTGTCAGTTTCCTAAGCAGAATTGAACTAGATATGGCCGTGTGTGTAGGAAGCACAGTTCTTTTGTTCTGAGCAAACTCACGTATCGGACCGCATAGAAAACAAAGTAGAGTAGAAGAGTGCTCTTTTCCCAAAAGCAGAGTGTGTTTCTTGTAAGGCGAGCTAACGTTTGTTTCCCAGTCCTAAATGGAGTTGAATCACATGCAGTTTCTGGTCCTACGAGCAAGAGTTGTTTTCTGGTAAGGAAAGTCACTATTGTGCTCACATTGCCATACACAGTGCAAATAGCACTCACGTCTGTTCTCAGCAAGTACAGTGTATCAGACTGAAGACGAGCTGCTGTTCTTGTCAGTTTCCTAAGAAGAGTTGAACTAGATATCGCCCGTGTGTTTAGGAAGCACAGTTATTACGTTCTGAGCAAGCTCACTCTTCTGGCCCTATAGGAAACACAGTAGAGTAGAAAAGTGCTCTTTTCTCAAAAGCAGAGTGTGTTTCTTGTAAGGCGAGCTGGCGTTTGTTTCCTTGTCCTAAATGGAGTTGAATCACATGCAGTTTCTGGTCCTACGAATAAGAGTTGATTTCTGGTAAGGAAAGTCACTATTGCGATCCCGTTGCCATACACAGGGCAAATAGCACTCGCGTCTTTTCCCAGCAAGTACAGTGTATTGGACTGAATAGGAGCTAATGTTCTTGTCAGTTTCCTAAGCAGAGTTGAACTACATATGGTCCTTGTGTGTAGGAAGCACAGATCTTTTGTTCTGAGCAAGCTCACTGTTTGGACCCCATAGGAAACACAGTAGAGTAGAAGAGTGCTCTTTTCTCTAAAGCAGAGTGTGTTTCTTGTAAGGTGAGCTAGCGTTTGTGTCTCAGTCCTAAATGGAATGGAATCACATGCAGTTTCTGGTCCTACGAGCAAGAGTTGTTTTATGGTAAGAATAGTCACTATTGCGCTGAAATTGCCATACACAGGACAAATAGCACTGGCATCTGTTCCCAGCAAGTACAGTGTATTGGACTGAATAGGAGCTACTGTTCTTGTCAGTTTACTAAGCAGAGTTGAACTAGATATGGCCGTGTGTGTAGGAAGCACAGTTCTTTTGTTCTGAGCAAGCTCACTGTTCGGACCCCATAGGAAACACAGAAGAGTAGAAGTGTGCTCTTTTCTAAAAAGCAGAGTGTGTTTCTTGTAAGGCGAGCTAGCGTTTGTTTCCCAGTCCTAAATGGCGTTGAATCACATGCAGTTTGTGTTCCTAGGAGCAAGAGTTGTTTTCTGTTAAGGAAAGTCACTATTGTGCTCTCATTTCCATACACAGTGCAAATAGCACTCGCGTCTGTTCCCAGCAAGTACAGTGTATGGGACTGAAGAGGAGCTACTGTTCTTGTCAGTTTCCTAAGCAGAGTTGAACTAGTTATGGCCCGTGTGTAGGAAGCACAGTTCTTTTGTTCTGAACAAGTTCACTGTTCTGGCCTTATAGGAAACACAGTAGAGTAGAAGATTGCTCTTTTCTCAAAAGCAGAGTATGTTTCTTGTAAGGCGAGTTAGCGTTTGTTTCCCAGTCCTAAATGGAGTTGAATCCCATGCAGTTTCTGGTCCTACGTGCAAGAGTTGTTTTATGGTAAGAAGAGTCACTGTTGCCCTCCCATTTTCATACACAGGGCAAATAGCACTGGCATCTGATCCCAGGAAGTACAGTGTATTGGACTGAAGAGGATCTACTGTTCTTGTCAGGTTCCTACGCAGAATTGAACTAGATATGGCCATGTGTGTAGAAAGCACAGTTCTTTTGTTCTGCGCATGCTCACTGTTTGGACCCCATTGGAAACACAGTAGAGTAGAAGAGTGCTCTTTTCTCAAAAGCAGAGTGTGTTTATTGAAAGGCGAGCTAGTGTTTGTTTCCCAGTCAGAAATGGAATTGAATCACGTGCAGTTCCTGGTCCTACGAGCAAGAGATTTTTCTGGTAAGAAGAGTCACTATTGCGCTCCCATTGCCATAAACAATGCAAATAGCACTGGCATCTGTTCCATGCAGGTACAGAGTATTTACTGAAGAGGAGCTACTGTTCTTGTCAGTTTCCTAAGCAGAGTTGAACTAGATATGGCCCCTGTGTGTAGGAAGCACAGTTCTTTTGTTCTGAGCAAGTTCACTGTTCTGGCCCTATAGGAAACAAAGTAGAGTAGAAGAGTGCTCTTTTCTCAAAAGCAGAGTGTGTTTCTTGTAAGGCAAGCTAGCGTTTCTTTCCCAGTCCTAAATGGAGTTGTGTCTCCTGCAGTTTCTGGTCCTATGTGCAAGAGTTGTTTTCTGGTAAGGAAAGTCACTATTGTGCTCCCTTTGTCATACACAGGGCAAATAGCACTGGTGTCTGTTCCCAGCAAGTGCAGTGTATTTGACTGAAGAGCGTATACTATTCTCGTCAGTTTCCTAAGCAGAATTGAATTAGATACGGCCCGTGTGTGTAGGAAGAACAGTCCTTTTGTTCTGAGCAAGCTCATTGTTCTGGACTTAGAGGAAACACAGTAGAGTAGAAGAGTGCTCTTTTCTCAAAAGCAGAGTGTGTTTCTTGTGAGCAGAGCTAGCGTTTGTTTCCCAGTCCTAAACGGATGTGAGTCACATGCAGTTTGTGGTCCTAAGAGCAAGAGTTGTTTTCTGGTAAGAAGAGTCACTATTGCGCTCCCATTAACATACAGAACAAATAGCACTCGCGTCTCTTCCCAGCAAATACAGTGTATTAGACTGAAGAGGAGCTACTGTTCTTGTCAGTAACCTAAGCAAAGTTGAATTAGATATGGCCCATGTGTGTAGGAAGCACAGTTCTTTTGTTCTGAGCAAGCTCACTGTTTGGACCCCATAGGAAACCCAATAGAGTAGATGAGTGCTCTATTCTCAAAAGCAGAGTGTGTTTCTTCTAGGCGAGCTAGCGTTTCTTTCCCAGTCCTAAATGGAGTTGAGTCACTTGCAGTTTCTGGTCCTACGAGCAAGAGTTGTTTTCTGGTAAGAAGAGTCACTATTGCGCTCCCATTGTCATACAGAGGGCAAATAGCACTGGTGCCTGTTCCCAGCATGTGCAGTGTATTTGACTGGAGGGTGTACTGTTCTTGTCAGTTTCCTAAGCTGAATTGAACTAGATATGGCCGTGTGTGTAGGAAGCACACTTCTTTTGTTCTGTGCAATCTCACTGTTCTGGCCCTATAGGAAACACAGTAGAGTAGAAGAGTGCTCTTTTCTCAAAAGCAGAGTGTGTTTCTTGCAAGGAGAGCTAGCGGTTTTTTTCCCAGTCCCATATGGAGTTGAATCACATGCAGTTCCTGATCCTACGAGCAAGAGTTGTTTTCTGGTAAGAAGAGTCACTATTGTGCTCCCATTGTCATACACAGGGCAAATAGCACTGGCGTCTGTTCCCAGCATGTGCAGTGTATTGGACTGAAGAGGATCTACTGTTCTTGTCAGTTTCCTAAGGAGAATTGAACTAGATATGGCCGTGTGTGTAAAAAGCACAGTTCTCTTGTTCTGATCAAGCTCACTGTTCTGGCCTTATAGGATACACAGAAGAGTAGAAGAGTGCTCTTTTCTCAAAAGCAGAGTGTGTTTCTTGTAAGGCGAGCTAGCGTTTGTTTCCAGTCCTAAATGGAGTTGAATCACATGCAGTTTCTGGTCATATGAGCAAGAGTTGTTTTGTGGTAAGGAAAGTCACTGTTGTACTCCCATTGCCATACATAGTACAAATAGCACTCGCGTCTGTTCCCAGCAAGTACAGTGTATTGGACTGAAGAGGAGCTACTATTCTTGTCATTTTTCTAAGAGGAGTTGAACCAGATATGGCCCATGTGTGTAGGAAGCACACTTCTTTTGTTCTGAGATAGCTCACTGTGCGGACATCATAGGAAACACAGTAGAGTAGATGAGTGCTCTCTTCTCAAAATTTGATTGTGTTTCTGGAAAGGCCAGCTAGTGTTTGTTTCCCAGTCAGAAATGGAGTTGAATCCCATGCAGTTTGTGGTCCTACGAGCAAGAGTTGTTTTCTGGTAAGAAGAGTCACTATTGTGCTCCCATTGCCATACACAGTGCAAATAGCACTCGCGTCTGTTCCCAGCAAGTACAGTGTATTGGACTGAAGAGCAGCTACTGTTCTTGTCAGTTTCCTAAGCAGAGTTGAACTAGATATGGCCTGAGTGTGTAGGAAGCACAATTCTTTTGTTCTGAGCAAGCTCACTGTTCGAACCCCATAGGAAACACAGTAGAGTAGAAGCGTGCTCTATTCTCAAAAGCAGAGCGTTTCTTGAAAGGCGAGCTAGTGTTTGTTTTTCAGTCAGAAATGGAATTGAATCCCGTGCAGTTTCTGGACCTACGAGCAAGAGTTTTTTTCTGGTAAGAAGAGTCACTATTGCGCTCACATTGCCATACACAGTGCAAATAGCACTGGCGTCTGTTCCCTGCATGTACAGAGTATTGGACTGAATTGGAGCTCCTGTTCTTGTCAGATTCCTAAGCAGAGTTGAACTAGATATGTCCCCTTTGTGTAGGAAGCACAGTTCTTTTGTTCTGAGCAAGTTCACTGTTCTGGCGCTATAGGAAACACAGTAGAGTAGAAGAGTGCTCTTTTCTCAAAAGCAGAGTGTGTTTCTTGTAAGGCGAGCTAGCGTTTCTTTCCCAGTCCTAAATCGAGTTGAATCACATGCAGTTTGTTGTCCTACGAACAAGAGTTGTTTTCTGGTAAGAAGAGTCACTATTGTGCTGCCGTTGCCATACACAGGGCAAATAGCACTGGCGTCTGTTCCCAGCATGTACAGTGTATTGGACTGAAGAGGTTCTACTGTTCTTGTCAGTTTCCTACGTAGAATTGAACTAGATATGGCCCGTGTGTGTAGGAAGCACAGTTTTTTTGTTCTGAGCAAGCTCACTGTTCGGAACACATAGGAAACACAGTAGAGTAGAAGAGTGCTCTTTTCTCAAAAGCAGAGTGTGCTTCCTGGAAGTCGAGCTAGTGTTTGTTTCCCAGTCCTAAATGGAGTTGAGTCACATGCAGTTTTTTGTCCTAAGAGCAAGAGATGTTTTCTGGTAAGACAAGTCACTATTGTGCTCCAATTGCCATACACAGTGCAAATAGCACTCGCGTCTGTTCCCCGCAAGTACAGTGTATTGGACTGAAGAGGAGCTATTGCTCTTGTCAGTTTCCTAAGCAGATTTGAACTAGATATGGCCCGTGTGTGTAGGAAGCACAGTTCTTTTGTTCTGAGCAAGCTCACTGTTTGGACCTCATGGGAAACACAGTAGAGTAGAAGAGTGCTCTTTTTTCTAAAGCAGAGTGTGTTTCTTGTAAGGCGATCTAGCATTTGTTTCCCAGTCCTAAATGGAGTTGAATCACATGCAGTTTCTGGTCCTACGAGCAAGAGTTGTTTTATGGTAAGAAGATTCACTATTGCGCTGCCTTTGCCATACACAGGACAAATAGCACTCTTGTCTGTTCCCAGCAAGTACAGGGTATTGGACTGAAGAAGAGCTACTGTTCTTCTCAGTTTCCTAAGCAGAGTTGAACTAGATATAGCCCGTGTGTGTAGGAAGCACAGTTCCTTTGTTCTGAGCAAGCTCACTGTTCGGAACTCATAGGAAACACAGTAGAGTAGAAGAGTGCTCTTTTCTCTAAAGCAGAGTGTGTTTCTTGTAAGGCGAGTTAGCATTTGTTTCCCAGTCCTTAATGGAGTTGAATCACATGCAGTTTCTGGTCCTACGAGCAAGAGATGTTTTATGGTAAGAAGAGTTACTATTGCACCACCATTGCCATACACAGGACAAATAGCACTGGCGTCTGTTCCCAGCAAGTACAGTGTATTGGATTGAAGAGGATCTACTGTTCTTGTCAGGTTCCTAAGCAGAATTGAACTAGATATGGCCATGTGAGTAGGAAGCACAGTTCTTTTTTTCTGAGCAAGCTCACTGTTCGGACACTATAGGAAACACAGTAGGGTAGAAGAGTGCTCTTTTCTCAAAAGCAGAGTGTGTTTTTGTAAGCGAGCTAGCGTTTGTTTCCTAGTCCTAAATGGAGTTGAATCACATGCAGTTTCTGGTCCTACGAACAAGAGTTGTTTTCTGGTAAGGAAAGTCACTATTGCGCTCCCATTGCCCTACACAAGGCAAATAGCATTCACGTCTTTTCCCAGCAAGTACAGTGTATTGGACTGAATAGGAGCTACTCTTCTTGTCAGTTTCCTAAGCAGAGTTGAACTAGGTATGGTCTGTGTGTGTAGGAAGCACAGTTCTTTTGTTCTGAGCAAGCTCACTGTTTGGACCCCATAGGAAACACAGTAGAGTAGAAGAGTGCTCTTTTCTCTAAAGCAGAGTGTGTTTCTTGTAAGGCGAGCTAGCGTTTGTTTCCCAGTCCTAAATGGAGTGGAATCACATGTAGTTTCTGGTCCTACGAGCAAGAGTTGTTTTCTGGTAAGGAAAGTCACTATTGCACTCCCATTGCCATACACAGTGCAAATAGCCCTCCCGTCTGTTCCCAGTAAGTACAGTGTATTGGACTGAAGAGGAGCTACTGTTCTTCTCAGTTTCCTAAGCAGAGTTGAACTAGATATGGCCCGTGTGTGTAGGAAGCACAGTTCTTATGTTCTGAGCAAGCTCACTTTTCGGGACACATAGGAAACACAGTAGAGTAGAAGAGTGCTCTTTTGTCAAAAGCAGAGTGTGTTTCTTGGAAGTCGAGCTAGCTTTTGTTTCCCAGTCCTAAATGGAGTTGATTCACATGCAGTTTCTGGTCCTACAAGCAAGAGTTGTTTTCTGGAAAGGAAAGTCACTATTGCGCTCCCATTGCCATACACAGTGCAAATATCACTCGCGTCTGTTCCCAGCAAGTACAGTGTATTGGACTGAAGAGGAGCTACTGTTCTTGTAAGTTTCCTAAGCAGAGTTGAACTAGATATGGCTCGTGTGTAGGAAGCACAGTTCTTTGTTCTGAGCATTCTCACTGTTCTGGCCCTATAGGAAACACAGTAGAGTAGAAGAGTGCTCTTTTCTCTAAAGCAGAGTGTGTTTCTGTAAGGTGAGCTAGCTTTTGTTTCCCAGTCCTAAATGGAGTTGAATCCCATGCAGTTTGTGGTCCTAAGAGCAAGAGTTGTTTTATGGTAAGAAGAGTCACTATTGTGCTGCCATTGCCATACACAGGACAAATAGCACTGGCGTCTGTTCCAAGCACGTACAGTGTATTGGACTGAAGAGGATCTACTGTTCTTGTCAGGTTCCTAAGCAGAATTGAACTAGATATGGCCATGTGTATAGGAAGCACAGTTCTTTTGTTCTAGCAAGCTCAATGTTCGGACACCATAGGAAACACAGTAGAGTAGAAGAGTGCTCTTTTCTCAAAAGCAGAGTGTGTGTTTGTAAGGTAAGCTAGCGTTTGTTTCCTACTCCTAAATGGAGTTGAATCACATGCAGTTTCTGGTCCTACGAGCAAGAGTTGTTTTCTGGTAAGGAAAGTCACTATTGTGCTCCCATTGCCATACACAGTGCAAATAGCCCTCCCTTCTGTTCCCAGCAAGTACAGTGTATTGGATTGAAGAGGAGCTACTGTTCTTCTCACTTTCCTAAGCAGAGTTGAACTAGATATGACCCGTGTGTGTAGGAAGCACAGTTTTTTTGTTCTGAGCAAGCTCACTGTTCGGAACACATAGGAAACACAGTAGAGTAGAAGAGTGCTCTTTTCTCAAAAGCAGAGTGTGCTTCCTGGAAGTCGAGATAGTGTTTGTTTCCCAGTCCTAAGTGGAGTTGAGTCACATGCAGTTTTTTGTCCTAAGAGCAAGTGATGTTTTCTGATAAGACAAGTCACTGTTGTGCTCCAATTACCATACACAGTGCAAATAGCACTCGCGTCTGTTCCCCGCAAGTACAGTGTATTGGACTGAAGAGGAGCTACTGTTCTTGTCAGTTTCCTAAGCAGAGTTGAACTAGATAAGGCCCGTGTGTGTAGGAAGCACATTTCTTTTGTTCTGAGCAAGCTCACTGTTTGGACCTCTTAGGAAACACAGTAGAGTAGAAGAGTGCTCTTTTCTCTAAAGCAGAGTGTGTTTCTTGTAAGGCGAGCTAGCGTTTGTTTCCCAGTCCTAAATGGAGTTGGATCACATGCAGTTTCTGGTCCTATGAGCAAGAGTTGTTTTATGGTAAGAAGAGTCACTATTGCGCTGCCTTTGCCATACACAGGACAAATAGCACTCGTGTCTGTTCCCAGCAAGTACAGGGTATTGGACTGAAGAGGAGCTACTGTTCTTGTCAGTTTCCTAAGCAGAGTTGAACTAGATATTGTCCGTGTGTGTAGGAAGCACAGTTCTTTTGTTCTGAGCAAGCTCACTGTTTGGACCCCATAGGAAACACAGTAGAGTAGAAGAGTGCTCTTTTCTCTAAAGCAGAGTGTGTTTCTTGGAAGTCGAGCTAGCGTTTGTTTCCCAGTCCTAAATGGAGTTGAATCACATGCAGTTTCTGGTCCTACGAGCAAGAGTTGTTTTCTGGAAAGGAAAGTCACTATTGCGCTCCCATTGCCATACACAGTGCAAATATCACTCGCGTCTGTTCCCAGCAAGTACAGTGTATCGGACTGAAGAGGAGCTACTGTTCTTGTCAGTTTCCTAAGCAGAGTTGAACTAGATATGTCTCGTGTGTAGGAAGCACAGTTCTTTGTTCTGAGCATTCTCACTGTTCTGGCCCTATGGGAAACACAGTAGAGTAGAAGAGTGCTCTTTTCTCTAAAGCAGAGTGTGTTTCTGTAAGGTGAGCTAGCTTTTGTTTCCCAGTCCTAAATGGAGTTGAATCACATGCAGTTTCTGGTCCTACGAGCAAGACCTGTTTTCTGGTAAGGAAAGTCACTATTTTGTTCCCATTGCCATCCACAGTGCAATTAGCCCTCCCGTCTGTTCCCAGCAAGTACAGTGTATTGGACGGAAGAGGAGCTACTGTTCTTGTCAGTTTCCTAAGCAGAGTTGAACTAGTTATGGCCCTGTGTTGGAAGCACAGTTCTTTGGTTCTGAGCAAGCTCACTGTTCTGGCCCTATAGGAAACACAGTAGAGTAGAAGAGTGCTCTTTTCTCTAAAGCAGAGTGTGTTTCTTGTAAGACGAGCTAGCATTTGTTTCCCAGTCCTAAATGGAGTTGAATCACATGCTGTTTCTAGTCTTACGAGCAAGAGTTGTTTCATGGTAACAAGAGTCACTATTGCTCTGCCATTGCCATACACAGGACAAATAGCACCAGCGTCTGTTCCCAGCAAGTACAGTGTATTGGACTGAAGAGGATCTACTGTTCTTGTCAGGTTCCTAAGCAGAATTGAACTAGATATGGCCGTGTGTGTAGGAAGCACAGTCTTTTTTGTTCTGAGGAAGCTCACTGTTCAGAACACATAGGAAACACAGTAGAGTAGAAGAGTGCTCTTTTCTCAAAAGCAGAGTGTGTTTCTTGGAAGTCGAGCTAGCGTTTGTTTCCCAGTCCTAAATGGAGTTGAGTCACATGCAGTTTTTTGTCCTACGAGCAAGAGTTGTTTTCTGGTAAGACAAGTCACTATTGTGCTCCAATTGCCATACACAGTGCAAATAGCACTCGCGTCTGTTCCCCGAAAGTACAGTGTATTGGACTGAAGAGGAGCTAGTGTTCTTGTCAGTTTCCTAAGCCGAGTTGAACTAGATATGGCCCGTGTGTGTAGGAAGCAAAGTTCTTTTGTTCTGAGCAAGCTCACTGTTCTGGCCCTATAGGAAACACAGTAGAGTAGAAGAGTGCTCTTTTTTCAAAAGGAGAGTGTGTTTCTTGTAAAGTGAGCTACACTTTGTTTCCCAGTCCTAAATGGAGTTGAATCACATGCAGTTTCTGGTCCTACGAGCAAGAGTTGTTTTCTGGTAAGAAGAGTCACTATTGCGCTGTCATTGACCTACACAGGAAAAATAGCACTGGCGTCTGTTCCCAGCAAGTACAGTGTATTGGACTGAAGAGGATCTACTGTTCTTGTCAGGTTCCTAAGCAGACTTGAACTAGATATGGCCGTGTGTGTAGAAAGCACATTTTTTCTGTTCTGAGCAAGCTCACTGTTCGGAACACATAGGAAACACAGTAGAGTAGAAGAGTGCTCTTTTCTCAAAAGTAGAGTGTGTTTCTTGGAAGTCGAGCTAGTGTTTGTTTCCCAGTCCTAAATGGAGTTGAGTCACATGCAGTTTTTGTCCAACGAGCAAGAGTTGTTTTCTGGTAAGACAAGTCACTATTGTGCTCCAATTGCCATACACAGTGCAAATATCACTCGCTTCTGTTCCCCACAAGTACAGTGTACCGGACTGAAGAGGAGCTACTGTTCTTGTCAGTTTCCTAAGCAGAGTTGAACTAGATATGGCCCGTGTGTGTAGGAAGCACAGTTCTTATGTTCTGAGCAAGCTCACTGTTCTGGCCCTATAGGAAACACAGTAGAGTAGAAGAGTGCTCTTTTCTCAAAAGCAGAGTGTGTTTCTTGTAAAGCGAGCTAGAGTTTGTTTCCCAGTCATAAATGGAGTTGAATCACATGCAGTTTCTGGTCCTACGAACAAGAGTTGTTTTCTGGTAAGGAAAGTCACTATTGCGCTGCCATTGCCATACACAGGACAAATAGCCCTCCCGTCTGTTCCCTAAGTACAGCGTATTGGACTGAAGAGGAGCTACTGTTCTTCTCAGTTTCCTAAGCAGACTTGAACTAGATATGGTCCGTGTGTGTAGGAAGCACAGTTCTTTTGTTCCGAGCAAGCTCACTGTTCTGGCCCTATAGGAAACACAGTAGAGTAGAAGAGTGCTCTTTTCTCAAAAGCAGAGTGTGTTTCTTGTAAAGCGAGCTAGAGTTTGTTTCCCAGTCCTAAATGGAGTTGAATCACATGCAGTTTCTGGTCCTACGAGCAAGAGTTGTTTTCTGGTAAGAAGAGCCACTATTGCGCTGCCATTGCCATACACAGGACAAATTGCACTGGCGTCTGTTCCCAGCAAGTACAGTGTATTGGACTGAAGAGGATATAATGTTCTTGTCAGTTTCCTAAGCAGACTTGAACTAGAAATGGCCGTGTGAGTAGGAAGTATAGTTTTTTTGTTCTGAGCAAGCTCACTGTTCAGAACACATAGGAAACACAGTAGAGTAGAAGAGTGCTCTTTTCTCAAAAGCAGAGTGTGTTTCATGTAAGGCGAGCTAGCGTTTGTTTCCCAGTCCTAAATGGAGTTGAGTCACATGCAGTTTTTTGTCCTATGAGCAAGAGTTGTTTTCTAGTAAGACAAGTCACTATTGTGCTCCAATGCCATACACCCTGCAAATAGCACTCGCGTCTGTTCCCCGCAAGTACAGTGTATTGGACCTAAGAGCAGCTACTGTTCTTGTTGGTTTCCTAAGCAGAGTTGAACTAGATATGGCCCGTGTGTGTAGGAAGCACAGTTCTTTTGTTCTGAGCAAGCTCACTGTTCGGACCCGATAGGCAACACAATAGAGTAGAAGAGTGCTCTTTTCTCAAATGCAGAGTGTGTTTCAAATAAGGCGAGCTAGCGTTTGTTTCCCAGTCCTAAATGGAGTTGAATCACATGAAGTATCTGGTCCTACGAGCAAGAGTTGTTTTCTGGTAAGAAGAGTCACTATTGCGCTGCCATTGCCATACACAGGACTAATAGCACTGGCGTCTGTTCCCAGCAAGTACAGTGTATTGGACTGTAGAGGATCTACTGTTCTTGTCAGGTTCCTAAGCAGAATTGAACTAGATATGGCCGTGTGTGTAGGAAGCACAGTTCTTTTGTTCTGAGCAAGCTCACTGTTCGGACCCCATAGGAAAAACAGTAGAGTAGAAGAGTGCTCTTTTCTCAAAAGCAGAGTGTGTTTCATGTAAGGCGAGCTAGCGTTTGTTTCCCAGTCCTAAATGGAGTTGAGTCACATGCAGTTTTTTGTCCTATGAGCAAGAGTTGTTTTCTGGTAAGACAAGTCACTATTGTGCTCCAATGCCATACACCCTGCAAATAGCACTCGCGTCTGTTCCCCGCAAGTACAGTGTATTGGACCTAAGAGCAGCTACTGTTCTTGTTGGTTTTCTAAGCAGAGTTGAACTAGATATGGCCCGTGTGTGTAGGAAGCACAGTTCTTTTGTTCTGAGCAAGCTCACTGTTCGGACCCGATAGGAAACACAATAGAGTAGAAGAGTGCTCTTTTCTCAAATGCAGAGTGTGTTTCAAATAAGGCTAGCTAGCGTTTGTTTCCCAGTCCTAAATGGAGTTGAATCACATGAAGTATCTGGTCCTACGAGCAAGAGTTGTTTTCTGGTAAGAAGAGTCACTATTGCGCTGCCATTGCCATACACAGGACTAATAGCACTGGCGTCTGTTCCCAGCAAGTACAGTGTATTGGACTGTAGAGGATATACTGTTCTTGTCAGGTTCCTAAGCAGAGTTGAACTAGATATGGCCGTGTGTGTAGGAAGCACAGTTCTTTTGTTCTGAGCAAGCTCACTTTTCGGAACACATAGGAAACACAGTAGAGTAGAAGAGTGCTCTTTTCTCCAAAGCAGAGTGTGTTTTTTCAAGGCGAGCTAGCGTTTGTTTCCTAGTCCTAAATGGAGTTGAATCACATGCAGTTTCTGGTCCTATGAACAAGAGTTGTTTTCTGGTAAGGAATGTCACTATTGCGCTCCCATTGCCCTTTACAAGGCAAATAGCAATCGCGTCTTTTCCCAGCAAGTACAGTGTATCAGACTGAATAGGAGCTACTGTTCTTGTCAGTTTTCTAAGCAGAATTGAACTAGATATGGTCCGTGCGTGTAGGAAGCACAGTTCTTTTGTTCTGAGCAAGCTCACTGTTCTGGCCCTATAGGAAACACAGTAGAGTAGAAGAGTGCTCTTTTCTCTAAAGCAGAGTGTGTTTCATGTAAGGCGAGCTAGCGTTTGTTTCCCAGTCCTAAATGGAGTTGAATCACATGCAGTTTCTGGTCCTACGAGCAAGAGTTGTTTTATGGTAAGAAGAGTCACTATTGCGCTGCCTTTGCCATACACAGGACAAATAGCACTCGTGTCTGTTCCCAGCAAGTACAGGGTATTGGACTGAAGAGGAGCTACTGTTCTTCTCAGTTTCCTAAGCAGAGTTGAACTAGATATAGCCCGTGTGTGTAGGAAGCACAATTCTTTTGTTCTGAGCAAGCCCACGGTTCGGAACTCATAGGAAACACAGTAGAGTAGAAGAGTGCTCTTTTCTCTAAAGCAGAGTGTGTTTCTTGTAAGGCAAGTTAGCATTTGTTTCCCAATCCTAAATGGAGTTGAATCACATGCAATTTCTGGTCCTATGAGCAAGAGATGTTTTATGGTAAGAAGAGTCACTATTGCGCTGCCATTGCCATACACAGGAAAAATAGCCCTCCCGTCTGTTCCCTACGTACAGCGTATTGGACTGAAGAGGAGCTACTGTTGTTCTCAGTTTCCTAAGCAGAGTTGAACTAGATATGGCCCGTGTGTGTAGGAAGCACAGTTCTTATGTTCTGAGCAAGCTCACTGTTCTGGCCCTATAGGAAAAACAGTAGAGTAGAAGAGTGCTCTTTTCTCAAAAGCAGAGTGTGTTTCTTGTAAAGCGAGCTAGAGTTTGTTTCCCAGTCATAAATGGAGTTGAATCACATGCAGTTTCTGGTCCTACGAACAAGAGTTGTTTTCTGGTAAGGAAAGTCACTATTGCGCTCCCATTGCCCTACACAGTGCAAATAGCACTCGCGTCTGTTCCCCGAAAGTACAGTGTATTGGACTGAAGAGGAGCTAGTGTTCTTGTCAGTTTCCTAAGCAGAGTTGAACTAGATATGGCCCGTGTGTGTAGGAAGCACAGTTCTTTTGTTCTGAGCAAGCTCACTGTTCGGACCCCATAGGAAACACAGTAGAGTAGAAGAGTGCTCTTTTCTCAAAAGCAGAGTGTGTTTCATGTAAGGCGAGCTAGCATTTGTATCCCAGTCCTAAATGGAGTTGAATCACATGCAGTTTCTGGTCCTACGAGCAACAGTTGTTTTCTGGTAAGGAAAGTCACTATTGTGCTCCCATTGCCATACACAGTGCAAATATCACTCGCGTCTGTTCCCAGCAAGTACAGTGGATCGGACTGAAGAGGAGCTACTGTTCTTGTCAGTTTCTTAAGCAGAGTTGAACTAGATATATCTCGTGTGTAGGAAGCACAGTTCTTTGTTCTGAGCATTCTCACTGTTCTGGCACTATAGGAAACACAGTAGAGTAGAAGAGTGCTCTTTTCTCTAAAGCAGAGTGTGTTTCTGTAAGGTGAGCTAGATTTGTTTCCCAGTCCTAAATGGAGTTGAATCACATGCAGTTTCTGGTCCTACGAGCAAGAGTTGTTGTATGGTAGGAAGAGTCACTGTTGTGCTGCCATTGCCATACACAGGACAAATAGCACTGGTGTCTGTTCCCAGCACGTACAGTGTATTGGACTGAAGAGGATCTACTGTTCTTGTCAGGTTCCTAAGCAGAATTGAACTAGATATGGCCATGTGTGTAGGAAGCACAGTTCTTTTGTTCTGAGCAAGCTCAATGTTCGGACACCATAGGAAACACAGTAGAGTAGAAGAGTGCTCTTTTCTCAAAAGCAGAGTGTGTTTTTGTAAGGCGAGCTAGCGTTTGTTTCCTACTCCTAAATGGAGTTGAATCACATGCAGTTTCTGGTCCTACGAGCAAGAGTTGTTTTCTGGTAAGGAAAGTCACTATTGTGCTCCAATTGCCATACACAGTGCAAATAGCTCTCGCGTCTGTTCCCATCAATTACAGTGTATAGGACTGAAGAAGTGCTACTGTTCTTGTCAGTTTCCTAAGCAGAGTTGAACATGATATGGCCCGTGTGTGTAGGAAGCACAGTTCTTATGTTCTGAGCAAGCTCACTGTTCTGGCCCTATAGGAAACACAGTAGAGTAGAAGCGTGCTCTTTTCTCAAAAGCAGAGTGTATTTTTGTAAGGCAAGCTAGAGTTTGTTTCCTAGTCCTAAATGGAGTTGAATCACATGCAGTTTCTGGTCCTACGAACAAGAGTTGTTTTCTGGTAAGGAAAGTCTCTATTGCGCTCCCATTGCCATACACAAGGCAAATAGCACTCGTGTCTTTTCCCAGCAAGTACGGTGTATCGGACTGAAGAGGAGCTACTGTTCTTGTCAGTTTCCTAAGCAGAGTTGAACTAGATATGGCCCGTGTGTAGGAAGCACAGTTCTTTTGTTCTGAGCAAGCTCACTTTTCTGGCCCTATAGGAAAAACAGTAGAGTAGAAGAGTGCTCTTTCCACAAAAACAGAGTGTGTTTCTTGTAAGGTGAGCTAGCTTTTGTTTCCCAGTCCTAAATGGAGTTGAATCACATGCAGTTTCTGGTCCTACAAGCAAGAGTTGTTTTATAGTAAGAAGAGTCACTATTGCGCTGTCATTACCATACACAGGACAAATAGCACTGGCGTCTGTTCCCAGGAAGTACAGTGTATTGAACTGAAGAGGATCTACTGTTCTTGTCAGGTTCCTAAGCAGAATTGAACTAGTTATGGCCGTGTGTGTAGGAAGCACAGTTCTTTTGTTCTGAGCAAGCTCACTGTTCAGACCCAATAGGAAACACAGTTGAGTAGAAGAGTGCTCTTTTCTCAAAAGCAGAGTGTGTTTCTTGTAAGGCGAGCTAGCGTTTGTTTCCCAGTCCTAAATGGAGTTGAGTCACATGCAGTTTTTTTCCTACGAGCAAGAGTTGTTTTCTGGTAAGACGAGTCACTATTGTGCTCCAATTGCCATACACAGTGCAAATAGCACTCGCGTCTGTTCCCAGCAAGTACAGTGTATTGGACTGAAGAGGAGCTGCTGTTTTCCTCAGTTTTCTAAGCAGAGTTGAACTAGATATGGCCCGTGTGTGTAGGAAGCACAGTTCCTTTGTTCTGAGCAAGCTCACTGTTCGGACCACATAGGAAGCACAGTAGAGTAGAAGAGTGCTCTTTTCTCAAAAGCAGAGTGTGTTTCATGGAAGGCGAGCTAGCATTTGTATCCCAGTCCTAAATGGAGTTGAACCACATGCAGTTTCTGGTCCTATGAGCAAGAGATGTTTTCTGGCAAGGAAAGTCACTATTGCGCTCCCATTGCCATACACAGTGCAAATAGCACTCGGGTCTGTTCCCAGCAAGTACAGTGTTTCAGACTGAAGAGGAGCTACTGTTCTTGTCAGTTTCCTAAGCAGAGTTGAACTAGTTATGGCCCGTGTGTAGGAAGCACAGTTCTTTTGTTTTGACCAAGCTCACTGTTCTGGCCATATAGGAAACACAGTAGAGTAGAAGAGTGCTCTTTTCTCTAAAGCAGAGTGTGTTTCTTGTAAGGCGAGCTAGCGTTTGTTTCCCAGTCCTAAATGGAGTGGAATCACATGCAGTTTCAGGTCCTAGGAGCAAGAGTTGTTTTCTGGTAAGAAGAGTCACTATTGCGCTGCCATTGCCATACACAGGACAAATAGCACTCGTGTCTGTTTTCAGCAAGTACAGTGTATTGCACTGAAGAGGATCTACTGTTCTTGTCAGGTTCCTACGCAGAATTGAACTAGATATGGCCGTGTGTGTAGGAAGCACAGTTCTTTTGTTCTGAGCAAGCTCACTGTTTGGACCCCATAGGAAACTCAGTAGAGTAGATGAGTGCTCTTTTCTCTAAAGCAGAGTGTGTTTCTTGTAAGGTGAGCTATGGTTTCTTTCCCAGTCCTAAATGGAGTTGAATCACATGCAGTTTCTGGTCCTATGAGCAGGAGTTGTTTTCTGGTAAAGAAAGTCACTATTGTGCTCCCATTGCCATACACAGTGCAAATCGCACATGCGTCTGTTCCCAGCAAGTACTGTGTATTGGACTGAAGAGGAGCTACTGTTCTTGTCAGTTTCCTAAGCAGAATTGAAGTAGATATGGCCGTGTGTGTAGGAAGCACAGTTCTTTTGTTCTGAGCAAGCTCACTGTTCGGAACCTATAGGAAACACAGTAGAGTAGATGAGTGCTCTTTTCTCAAAAGCGTAGTGTGTTTCTTGTAAGGCGAGCTAGCATTTGTTTCCCAGTCCTAAATGGAGTTGAATCACATGCAGTTTCTGGTCCTACGAGCAAGAGTTTTTTTCTGGTAAGGAAAGACACTATTGTGCTCCCATTGCCATACACAGTGCAAATAGCACTCGCGTCTGTTCACAGCAAGTACAGTGTATCGGACTGAAAAGGATCCACTGTTCTTGTCAGTTTCCTAAGCAGAGTTGAACTAGATATGGCCCGTGTGTGTAGGAAGCACAGTTCTTATGTTCTGAGCAAGCTCACTCTTCTGGCCCTGTAGGAAACACAGTAGAGTAGAAGAGTGCTCTTTTCTCAAAAGCAGAGTGTGTTTCTTGGAAAGCGAGCTTTAGTTTGTTTCCCAGTCCTAAATGGAGTTGAATCACATGCAGTTTCTGGTCCTACGAGCAAGGATTGTTTTCTGGTAAGAAGAGTCACTATTGCGCTGCCATTGCCATACACAGGACAAATAGCACTGGCGTCTGTTCCCAGCAAGTACAGTGTATTGGAATGAAGACGATCTACTGTTCTTGTCAGGTTCCTAAGCAGAATTGAACTAGATATGACCGTGTGTGTAGGAAGCACAGTTTTTTTGTTCTGAGCAAGCTCACTGTTCGGACATCATAGGAAACACAGTAGAGTAGAAGAGTGCTCTTTTCTCTAAAGCAGAGTGTGTTTCTTGTAAGGCGAGCTAGCGTTTGTTTCCCAGTCCTAAATGGAGTTGATTCACATGCAGTTTTCTGTCCTATGAGCAAGAGTTGTTTTCTGGTAAGACGAGTCACTATTGTGCTCCAATTGCCATACACAGTGCAAATAGCACTCGCGTCTGTTCCCCGAAAGTACAGTGTATTGGACTGAAGAGGAGCTACTGTTCTTCTCAGTTTCCTAAGCAGAGTTGAACTAGATATGGCCCATGTGTAGGAAGCACAGTTCTCTTGTTCTGAGCAAGCTCACTGTTCGGACCCCATAGGAAGCACAGTAGAGTAGAAGAGTGCTCTTTTCTCAAAAGCAGAGTGTGTTTCATAGAAGGACAGCTAGCATTTGTATCCCAGTCCTAAATGGAGTTGAATCACATGCAGTTTCTGGTCCTATGAGCAAGAGTTGTTTTCTGGTAAGGAAAGTCACTATTGCGCTCCCATTGCCATACACAGTGCAAATAGCACTCGCGTCTGTTCCCAGCAAGTACAGTTTTTCGGACTGAAGAGGAACTACTGTTCTTGTCAGTTTCCTAAGCAGAGTTGAACTAGTTATGGCCCGTGTGTAGGAAGTACAGTTCTTTTCTTCTGACCAAGCTCACTGTTCTGGCCATATAGGAAACACAGTAGAGTAGAAGAGTGCTCTTTTCTCTAAAGCAGAGTATGTTTCTTGTAAGGCGAGCTAGCGTTTGTTTCCCAGTCCTAAATGGAGTTGAATCACATGCCGTTTCTAGTCCTACGAACAAGTGTTGTTTTATGGTAAGAAGAGTCACTATTGCGCTGCCATTGCCATACACAGGACAAATAGCACTGGCGTCTGTTCCCAGCAAGTAGAGTGTAATGGACTGAAGAGGATCTACTGTTCTTGTCAGGTTACTAAGCAGAATTGAACTAGATATGGCCGTGTGTGTAGGAAGCACAGTTCTTCTGTTCTGAGCAAGCTCACTGTTCGGACACCATAGGAAACACAGTAGAGTAGAAGAGTGCTCTTTTCTCAAAAGCAGAGTGTGTTTCTTGTAAGGCGAGCTAGCGTTTGTTTCACAGTCCTAAATGGAGTTGAATCACATGCAGTTTCTGGTCCTAAGAGCATGAGTTGTTTTCTGGTAAGGAAAGTCACTATTGCGCTCCCCTTGCCATACACAGTGCAAATAGCTCTCGCGTCTATTCCCAGCAAGTACAGTGTATCGGACTGAAGAGGAAATACTGTTCTTGTCAGTTTCCTAAACAGAGTTGAACATGATATGGCCCTTGTGTGTAGGAAGCACAGTTCTTATGTTCTGAGCAAGCTCACTCTTCTGGCCCTATAGGAAACACAGTAGAGTAGAAGCGGGCTCTTTTCTCAAAGCAGAGTGTGTTTCTTGTAAGGCGAGCTAGCGTTTGTTTCCCAGTCCTAAATGGAGTTGAATCACATGCAGTTTCTGGTCCTATGAGCAAGAGTTGCTTTCTGGTAAGGAAAGTCACTATTGCGCTCCCATTGCCATACACAGTGCAAATAGCACTCGCGTCTGTTCCCAGCAAGTACAGTTTTTCGGACTGAAGAGGAACTACTGTTCTTGTCAGTTTCCTAAGCAGAGTTGAACTAGTTATGGCCCGTGTGTAGGAAGCACAGTTCTTCTGTTCTGAGCAAGCTCACTGTTCGGACACCAAAGGAAACACAGTAGAGTAGAATAGTGCTCTTTTCTCAAAAGCAGAGTGTGTTTCTTGTAAGGCGAGCTAGCGTTTGTTTCCCAGTCCTAAATGGAGTTGAATCACATGCAGTTTCTGGTCCTAAGAGCATGAGTTGTTTTCTGGTAAGGAAAGTCACTATTGCGCTCCCCTTGCCATACACAGTGCAAAAAGCTCTCGCGTCTATTCCCAGCAAGTACAGTGTATCGGACTGAAGAGGAACTACTGTTCTTGTCAGTTTCCTAAACAGAGTTGAACATGATATGGCCCTTGTGTGTAGGAAGCACAGTTCTTATGTTCTGAGCAAGCTCACTCTTCTGGCCCTATAGGAAACACAGTAGAGTAGAAGCGGGTTCTTTTCTCAAAGCAGAGTGTGTTTCTTGTAAGGCGAGCTAGCGTTTGTTTCCCAGTCCTAAATGGAGTTGAATCACATGCAGTTTCTGGTCCTATGAGCAAGAGTTGTTTTCTGGTAAGGAAAGTCACTATTGCGCTCCCATTGCCATACACAGTGCAAATAGCACTCGCGTCTGTTCCCAGCAAGTACAGTTTTTCGGACTGAAGAGGAACTACTGTTCTTGTCAGTTTCCTAAGCAGAGTTGAACTAGTTATGGCCCGTGTGTAGGAAGTACAGTTCTTTGTTCTGACCAAGCTCACTGTTCTGGCCATAAGAAACACAGTAGAGTAGAAGAGTGCTCTTTTCTCTAAAGCAGAGTATGTTTCTTGTAAGGCGAGCTAGCGTTTGGTTCCCAGTCCTAAATGGAGTTGAATCACATGCAGTTTCTAGTCCTACGAACAAGAGTTGTTTTATGGTAAGAAGAGTCACTATTGCGCTGCCATTGCCATACACAGGACAAATAGCACTGGCGTCTGTTCCCAGCAAGTACAGTGTAATGGACTGAAGAGGATCTACTGTTCTTGTCAGGTTCCTAAGCAGAATTGAACTAGATATGGCCGTGTGTGTAGGAAGCACAGTTCTTATGTTCTGAGCAAGCTCACTCTTCTGGCCGTATAGGAAACACAGTAGAGTAGAAGCGGGCTCTTTTCTCAAAGCAGAGTGTGTTTCTTGTAAGGCGAGCTAGCGTTTGTTTCCCAGTCCTAAATGGAGTTGAATCACATGCAGTTTCTGGTCCTACGAGCAAGAGTTTTTTTCTGGTAAGGAAAGACACTATTGCGCTCCCATTGCCATACACAGTGCAAATAGCACTTGCGTCTGTTCACAGCAAGTACAGTGTATTGGACTGAAGAGGAGCTACTGTTCTTGTCAGTTTCCTAAGCAGAGTTGAACTAGATATGGTCCATGTGTGTAGGAAGCATAGTTCTTTGTTCTGAGCAAGCCCACTGTTTGGACCCCTAGGAAACACAGTAGAGTAGAAGAGTGCTCTTTTCTCAAAAGCAGAGTGTGTTTCTTGTAAGGCGAGCTAGCGTTTGTTTCCCAGTCCTAAATGGAGTTGAATCACATGCAGTTTCTGGTCCTAAGAGCATGAGTTGTTTTCTGGTAAGGAAAGTCACTATTGCGCTCCCCTTGCCATACACAGTGCAAATAGCTCTCGCGTCTATTCCCAGCAAGTACAGTGTATCGGATTGAAGAGGATATACTGTTCTTGTCAGTTTCCTAAACAGAGTTGAACATGATATGGCCCTTGTGTGTAGGAAGCACAGTTCTTATGTTCTGAGCAAGCTCACTCTTCTGGCCCTATAGGAAACACAGTAGAGTAGAAGCGGGCTCTTTTCTCAAAGCAGAGTTGTTTCTTGTAAGGCGAGCAAGCGTTTGTTTCCCAGTCCTAAATGGAGTTGAATCACATGCAGTTTCTGGTCCTATGAGCAAGAGTTGCTTTCTGGCAAGGAAAGTCACTATTGCGCTCCCATTGCCATACACAGTGCAAATAGCACTCGCGTCTGTTCCCAGCAAGTACAGTTTTTCGGACTGAAGAGGAACTACTGTTCTTGTCAGTTTCCCAAGCAGAGTTGAACTAGTTATGGCCCGTGTGTAGGAAGCACAGTTCTTCTGTTCTGAGCAAGCTCACTGTTCGGACACCATAGGAAACACAGTAGAGTAGAAGAGTGCTCTTTTCTCAAAAGCAGAGTGTGTTTCTTGTAAGGCGAGCTAGCGTTTGTTTCCCAGTCCTAAATGGAGTTGAATCACATGCAGTTTCTGGTCCTAAGAGCATGAGTTGTTTTCTGGTAAGGAAAGTCACTATTGTGCTCCCCTTGCCATACACAGTGCAAATAGCTCTCGCGTCTATTCCCAGCAAGTACAGTGTATCGGACTGAAGAGGAACTACTGTTCTTGTCAGTTTCCTAAACAGAGTTGAACATGATATGGCCCTTGTGTGTAGGAAGCACAGTTCTTATGTTCTGAGCAAGCTCACTCTTCTGGCCCTATAGGAAACACAGTAGAGTAGAAGCGGGTTCTTTTCTCAAAGCAGAGTGTGTTTCTTGTAAGGCGAGCTAGCGTTTGTTTCCCAGTCCTAAATGGAGTTGAATCACATGCAGTTTCTGGTCCTATGAGCAAGAGTTGTTTTCTGGTAAGGAAAGTCACTATTGTGCTCCCATTGCCATACACAGTGCAAATAGCACTCGCGTCTGTTCCCAGCAAGTACAGTTTTTCGGACTGAAGAGGAACTACTGTTCTTGTCAGTTTCCTAAGCAGAGTTGAACTAGTTATGGCCCGTGTGTAGGAAGTACAGTTCTTTTGTTCTGACCAAGCTCACTGTTCTGGCCATAAGAAACACAGTAGAGTAGAAGAGTGCTCTTTTCTCTAAAGCAGAGTATGTTTCTTGTAAGGCGAGCTAGCGTTTGGTTCCCAGTCCTAAATGGAGTTGAATCACATGCAGTTTCTAGTCCTACGAACAAGAGTTGTTTTATGGAAAGAAGAGTCACTATTGCGCTGCCATTGCCATACACAGGACAAATAGCACTGGCGTCTGTTCCCAGCAAGTACAGTGTAATGGACTGAAGAGGATCTACTGTTCTTGTCAGGTTCCTAAGCAGAATTGAACTAGATATGGCCGTGTGTGTAGGAAGCACAGTTCTTCTGTTCTGAGCAAGCTCACTCTTCTGGCCCTATAGGAAACACAGTAGAGTAGAAGCGGGCTCTTTTCTCAAAGCAGAGTGTGTTTCTTGTAAGGCGAGCTAGCTTTTGTTTGCCAGTCCTAAATGGAGTTGAATCCCATGCAGTTTCTGGTCCTACGAGCAAGAGTTGTTTTCTGGTAAGAAGAGTCACTATTGCGCTGCCATTGCCATACATAGGACAAATAGCACTGGCGTCTGTTCCCAGCAAGTACAGTGTATTGGACTGAAGAGGAGCTACTGTTCTTGTTGGTTTCCTAAGCAGAGTTGAACTACATATGGCCCGTGTGTGTAGGAAGCACAGTTCTTTTGTTCTGAGCAAGCTCACTCTTCGGACCCGATAGGAAACACAATAGAGTAGAAGAGTGCTCTGTTCTCAAATGCAGAGTGTGTTTCATGTAAGGCGAGCTAGCATTTGTTTCCCAGTCCTAAATGGCGTTGAATCACATGCAGTATCTGGTCCTACGAGCAAGAGTTGTTTTCTGGTAAGAAGAGTCACTATTGCGCTGCCATTGCCATACACAGGACTAATAGCACTGGCGTCTGTTCCCAGCAAGTACAGTGTATTGGACTGTAGAGGATCTACTGTTCTTGTCAGGTTCCTAAGCAGAATTGAACTAGATATGGCCGTGTGTGTAGGAAGCACAGTTCTTTTGTTCTGAGCAAGCTCACTTTTCGGAACACATAGGAAACACAGTAGAGTAGAAGAGTGCTCTTTTCTCAAATCAGAGTGTGTTTTTGCAAGGCGAGCTAGCGTTTGTTTCCTAGTCCTAAATGGAGTTGAATCACATGCAGTTTCTGGTCCTATGAACAAGAGTTGTTTTCTGGTAAGGAATGTCACTATTGTGCTCCCATTGCCCTTTACAAGGCAAATAGCAATCGCGTCTTTTCCCAGCAAGTACAGTGTATCAGACTGAATAGGAGCTACTGTTCTTGTCAGTTTTCTAAGCAGAATTGAACTAGATATGGTCCGTGCGTGTAGGAAGCACAGTTCTTTTGTTCTGAGCAAGCTCACTGTTTGGACCCCATAGGAAACACAGTAGAGTAGAAGATTGCTCTTTTCTCAAAAGCAGAGTGTGTTTCATGTAAGGCGAGCTAGCGTTTGTTTCCCAGTCCTAAATGGAGTTGAATCACATGCAGTTTCTGGTCCTACGAGCAAGAGTTGTTTTATGGTAAGAAGAGTCACTATTGCGCTGCCTTTGCCATACACAGGACAAATAGCACTCGTGTCTGTTCCCAGCAAGTACAGTGTATTGGACTGAAGAGGAGCTACTGTTCTTCTCAGTTTCCTAAGCAGAGTTGAACTAGATATAGCCCGTGTGTGTAGGAAGCACAATTCTTTTGTTCTGAGCAAGCCCACTGTTCGGAACTCATAGGAAACACAGTAGAGTAGAAGAGTGCTCTTTTCTCTAAAGCAGAGTGTGTTTCTTGTAAGGCAAGTTAGCATTTGTTTCCCAGTCCTAAATGGAGTTGAATCACATGCAGTTTTTGGTCCTACGAGCAAGAGATGTTTTATGGTAAGAAGAGTCACTATTGAGCTGCCATTGCCATACACAGGACAAATAGCACTGGCATCTGTTCCCAGCAAGTACAGTGTATTGGACTGAAGAGGATCTACTGTTCTTGTCAGGTTCCTAAGCAGAATTGAACTAGATATGGCCGTGTGTGTAGGAAGCACAGTTCAGTTGTTCTGAGCAAGCTCAATGTTCGGACACCATAGGAAACACAGTAGAGTGGAAGAGTGCTCTTTTCTCAAAAGCAGAGTGTGTTTTTGTAAGGCGAGCTAGCGTTTGTTTCCTAGTCCTAAATGGAGTTGAATCACATGCAGTTTCTGGTCCTACGAGCAAGAGTTGTTTTCTGGTAAGGAAAGTCACTATTGTGCTCCCATTGCCATACACAGTGCAAATAGCCCTCCCGTCTGTTCCCAGTAAGTACAGCGTATTGGACTGAAGAGGAGCTACTGTTGTTCTCAGTTTCCTAAGCAGAGTTGAACTAGATATGGCCCGTGTGTGTAGGAAGCACAGTTCTTATATTCTGAGCAAGCTCACTTTTCGGGACACATAGGAAACACAGTAGAGTAGAAGAGTGCTCTTTTCTCAAAAGCAGAGTGTGTTTCTTGGAAGTCGAGCTAGCGTTTGTTTCCCAGTCCTAAATGGAGTTGAATCACATGCAGTTTCTGGTCCTACGAGCAAGAGTTGTTTTCTGGAAAGGAAAGTCACTAATGCGCTCCCTTTGCCATACACAGTGCAAATATCACTCCCGTCTGTTCCCAGCAAGTACAGCGTATTGGATTGAAGAGGAGCTACTGTTCTTCTCAGTTTCCTAAGCAGAGTTGAACTATATATGGTTCGTGTGTAGGAAGCACAGTTCTTTTTTTCTGAGCAAGCTCACTGTTCTGGCCCTATAGGAAACACAGTAGAGTAGAAGAGTGCTCTTTTCTCAAAAGCAGAGTGTGTTTCTTGTAAATCGATCTAGAGTTTGTTTCCCAGTTCTAAATGGAGTTGAATCACATGCAGTTTCTGGTCCTACGAGCAAGAGTTGTTTTCTGGTAAGAAGAGTCACTATTGCGCTGTCATTGACATACACAAGACAAATAGCACTGGCGTCTGTTCCCAGCAAGTACAGTGTATTGGACTGAAGAGGAGCTACTGTTCTTGTCAGGTTCCTAAGCAGACTTGAACTAGATATGGCCGTGTGTGTAGGAAGCACATTTTTTTTGTTCTGAGCAAGCTCACTGTTCGGAACACATAGGAAACACAGTAGAGTAGAAGAGTGCTCTTTTCTCAAAAGCAGAGTGTGTTTCTTGGAAGTCGAGCTAGCGTTTGTTTCCCAGTCCTAAATGGAGTTGAGTCACAGGCAGTTTTTTGTCCAACGAGCAAGAGTTGTTTTCTGGTAAGACAAGTCACTATTGTGCTCCAATTGCCATACACAGTGCAAATATCACTCGCTTCTGTTCCCCACAAGTACAGTGTATCGGACTGAAGAGGAGCTACTGTTCTTGTCAGTTTCCTAAGCAGAGTTGAACTAGATATGGCCCGTGTGTGTAGGAAGCACAGTTCTTATGTTCTGAGCAAGCTCACTGTTCTGGCCCTATAGGAAACACAGTAGAGTAGAAGAGTGCTCTTTTCTCAAAAGCAGAGTGTGTTTCTTGTAAAGCGAGCTAGAGTTTGTTTCCCAGTCCTAAATGGAGTTGAATCATATGCAGTTTCTGGTCCTACAAACAAGAGTTGTTTTCTGGTAAGGAAAGTCACTATTGCGCTCCCATTGCCCTACACAAGGCAAATAGCACTCGCGTCTGTTCCCTGAAAGTACAGTGTATTGGACTGAAGAGGAGCTAGTGTTCTTGTCAGTTTCCTAAGCAGAGTTGAACTAGATATGGCCCGTGTGTGTAGGAAGCACAGTTCTTTTGTTCTGAGCAAGCTCACTGTTCGGACCCCATAGGAAACACAGTAGAGTAGAAGAGTGCTCTTTTCTCAAAAGCAGAGTGTGTTTCATGTAAGGCGAGCTAGCATTTGTATCCCAGTCCTAAATGGAGTTGAATCACATGCAGTTTCTGATCCTACGAGCAACAGTTGTTTTCTGGTAAGGAAAGTCACTATTGCGCTCCCATTGCCATACACAGTGCAAATATCATCGCGTCTGTTCCCAGCAGTACAGTGTATCGGACTGAAGAGGAGCTACTGTTCTTGTCAGGTTCCTAAGCAGAATTGAACTAGATATGGCCATGTGTGTAGGAAGCACAGTTCTTTTGTTCTGAGCAAGCTCAATGTTCGGACACCATAGGAAACACAGTAGAGTAGAAGAGTGCTCTTTTCTCAAAAGCAGAGTGTGTTTTTGTAAGGCGAGCTAGCGTTTGTTTCCTACTCCTAAATGGAGTTGAATCACATGCAGTTTCTGGTCCTACGAGCAAGAGTTGTTTTCTGGTAAGGAAAGTCACTATTGTGCTCCCCTTGCCATACACAGTGCAAATAGCTCCCGCGTCTGTTCCCATCAATTACAGTGTATCGGACTGAAGAGGTGCTACTGTTCTTGTCAGTTTCCTAAGCAGAGTTGAACATGATATGGCCCGTGTGTGTAGGAAGCACAGTTCTTATGTTCTGAGCAAGCTCACTGTTCTGGCCCTATAGGAAACAAAGTAGAGTAGAAGCGTGCTCTTTTCTCAAAAGCAGAGTGTATTTTTGTAAGGCAAGCTAGCGTTTGTTTCCTAGTCCTAAATGGAGTTGAATCACATGCAGTTTCTGGTCCTACGAACAAGAGTTGTTTTCTGGAAAGGAAAGTCACTAATGCGCTCCCTTTGCCATACACAGTGCAAATATCACTCCCGTCTGTTCCCAGCAAGTGCAGTGTATTGGATTGAAGAGGAGCTACTGTTCTTCTCAGTTTCCTAAGCAGAGTTGAACTAGATATGGTTCGTGTGTAGGAAGCACAGTTCTTTTTTTCTGAGCAAGCTCACTGTTCTGGCCCTATAGGAAACACAGTAGAGTAGAAGAGTGCTCTTTTCTCAAAAGCAGAGTGTGTTTCTTGTAAATCGAGCTAGAGTTTGTTTCCCAGTTCTAAATGGAGTTGAATCACATGCAGTTTCTGGTCCTACGAGCAAGAGTTGTTTTCTGGTAAGAAGAGTCACTATTGCGCTGTCATTGACATACACAAGACAAATAGCACTGGCGTCTGTTCCCAGGAAGTACAGTGTATTGGACTGAAGAGGAGCTACTGTTCTTGTCAGGTTCCTAAGCAGACTTGAACTAGATATGGCCGTGTGTGTAGGAAGCACATTTTTTTTGTTCTGAGCAAGCTCACTGTTCGGAACACATAGGAAACACAGTAGAGTAGAAGAGTGCTCTTTTCTCAAAAGCAGAGTGTGTTTCTTGGAAGTCGAGCTAGCGTTTGTTTCCCAGTCCTAAATGGAGTTGAGTCACAGGCAGTTTTTTGTCCAACGAGCAAGAGTTGTTTTCTGGTAAGACAAGTCACTATTGTGCTCCAATTGCCATACACAGTGCAAATATCACTCGCTTCTGTTCCCCACAAGTACAGTGTATCGGACTGAAGAGGAGCTACTGTTCTTGTCAGTTTCCTAAGCAGAGTTGAACTAGATATGGCCCGTGTGTGTAGGAAGCACAGTTCTTATGTTCTGAGCAAGCTCACTGTTCTGGCCCTATAGGAAACACAGTAGAGTAGAAGAGTGCTCTTTTCTCAAAAGCAGAGTGTGTTTCTTGTAAAGCGAGCTAGAGTTTGTTTCCCAGTCCTAAATGGAGTTGAATCATATGCAGTTTCTGGTCCTACAAACAAGAGTTGTTTTCTGGTAAGGAAAGTCACTATTGCGCTCCCATTGCCCTACACAAGGCAAATAGCACTCGCGTCTGTTCCCTGAAAGTACAGTGTATTGGACTGAAGAGGAGCTAGTGTTCTTGTCAGTTTCCTAAGCAGAGTTGAACTAGATATGGCCCGTGTGTGTAGGAAGCACAGTTCTTTTGTTCTGAGCAAGCTCACTGTTCGGACCCCATAGGAAACACAGTAGAGTAGAAGAGTGCTCTTTTCTCAAAAGCAGAGTGTGTTTCATGTAAGGCGAGCTAGCATTTGTATCCCAGTCCTAAATGGAGTTGAATCACATGCAGTTTCTGATCCTACGAGCAACAGTTGTTTTCTGGTAAGGAAAGTCACTATTGCGCTCCCATTGCCATACACAGTGCAAATATCATCGCGTCTGTTCCCAGCAGTACAGTGTATCGGACTGAAGAGGAGCTACTGTTCTTGTCAGGTTCCTAAGCAGAATTGAACTAGATATGGCCATGTGTGTAGGAAGCACAGTTCTTTTGTTCTGAGCAAGCTCAATGTTCGGACACCATAGGAAACACAGTAGAGTAGAAGAGTGCTCTTTTCTCAAAAGCAGAGTGTGTTTTTGTAAGGCGAGCTAGCGTTTGTTTCCTACTCCTAAATGGAGTTGAATCACATGCAGTTTCTGGTCCTACGAGCAAGAGTTGTTTTCTGGTAAGGAAAGTCACTATTGTGCTCCCCTTGCCATACACAGTGCAAATAGCTCCCGCGTCTGTTCCCATCAATTACAGTGTATCGGACTGAAGAGGTGCTACTGTTCTTGTCAGTTTCCTAAGCAGAGTTGAACATGATATGGCCCGTGTGTGTAGGAAGCACAGTTCTTATGTTCTGAGCAAGCTCACTGTTCTGGCCCTATAGGAAACAAAGTAGAGTAGAAGCGTGCTCTTTTCTCAAAAGCAGAGTGTATTTTTGTAAGGCAAGCTAGCGTTTGTTTCCTAGTCCTAAATGGAGTTGAATCACATGCAGTTTCTGGTCCTACGAACAAGAGTTGTTTTCTGGAAAGGAAAGTCACTAATGCGCTCCCTTTGCCATACACAGTGCAAATATCACTCCCGTCTGTTCCCAGCAAGTACAGTGTATTGGATTGAAGAGGAGCTACTGTTCTTCTCAGTTTCCTAAGCAGAGTTGAACTAGATATGGTTCGTGTGTAGGAAGCACAGTTCTTTTTTTCTGAGCAAGCTCACTGTTCTGGCCCTATAGGAAACACAGTAGAGTAGAAGAGTGCTCTTTTCTCAAAAGCAGAGTGTGTTTCTTGTAAATCGAGCTAGAGTTTGTTTCCCAGTTCTAAATGGAGTTGAATCACATGCAGTTTCTGGTCCTACGAGCAAGAGTTGTTTTCTGGTAAGAAGAGTCACTATTGCGCTGTCATTGACATACACAAGACAAATAGCACTGGCGTCTGTTCCCAGGAAGTACAGTGTATTGGACTGAAGAGGAGCTACTGTTCTTGTCAGGTTCCTAAGCAGACTTGAACTAGATATGGCCGTGTGTGTAGGAAGCACATTTTTTTTGTTCTGAGCAAGCTCACTGTTCGGAACACATAGGAAACACAGTAGTGTAGAAGAGTGCTCTTTTCTCAAAAGCAGAGTGTGTTTCTTGGAAGTCGAGCTAGCGTTTGTTTCCCAGTCCTAAATGGAGTTGAGTCACAGGCAGTTTTTTGTCCAACGAGCAAGAGTTGTTTTCTGGTAAGACAAGTCACTATTGTGCTCCAATTGCCATACACAGTGCAAATATCACTCGCTTCTGTTCCCCACAAGTACAGTGTATCGGACTGAAGAGGAGCTACTGTTCTTGTCAGTTTCCTAAGCAGAGTTGAACTAGATATGGCCCGTGTGTGTAGGAAGCACAGTTCTTATGTTCTGAGCAAGCTCACTGTTCTGGCCCTATAGGAAACACAGTAGAGTAGAAGAGTGCTCTTTTCTCAAAAGCAGAGTGTGTTTCTTGTAAAGCGAGCTAGAGTTTGTTTCCCAGTCCTAAATGGAGTTGAATCATATGCAGTTTCTGGTCCTACGAACAAGAGTTGTTTTCTGGTAAGGAAAGTCACTATTGCGCTCCCATTGCCCTACACAAGGCAAATAGCACTCGCGTCTGTTCCCTGAAAGTACAGTGTATTGGACTGAAGAGGAGCTAGTGTTCTTGTCAGTTTCCTAAGCAGAGTTGAACTAGATATGGCCCGTGTGTGTAGGAAGCACAGTTCTTTTGTTCTGAGCAAGCTCACTGTTCGGACCCCATAGGAAACACAGTAGAGTAGAAGAGTGCTCTTTTCTCAAAAGCAGAGTGTGTTTCATGTAAGGCGAGCTAGCATTTGTATCCCAGTCCTAAATGGAGTTGAATCACATGCAGTTTCTGATCCTACGAGCAACAGTTGTTTTCTGGTAAGGAAAGTCACTATTGCGCTCCCATTGCCATACACAGTGCAAATATCACTTGCGTCTGTTCCCAGCAGTACAGTGTATCGGACTGAAGAGGAGCTACTGTTCTTGTCAGGTTCCTAAGCAGAATTGAACAAGATATGGCCATGTGTGTAGGAAGCACAGTTCTTTTGTTCTGAGCAAGCTCAATGTTCGGACACCATAGGAAACACAGTAGAGTAGAAGAGTGCTCTTTTCTCAAAAGCAGAGTGTGTTTTTGTAAGGCGAGCTAGCGTTTGTTTCCTACTCCTAAATGGAGTTGAATCACATGCAGTTTCTGGTCCTACGAGCAAGAGTTGTTTTCTGGTAAGGAAAGTCACTATTGTGCTCCCCTTGCCATACACAGTGCAAATAGCTCCCGCGTCTGTTCCCATCAATTACAGTGTATCGGACTGAAGAGGTGCTACTGTTCTTGTCAGTTTCCTAAGCAGAGTTGAACATGATATGGCCCGTGTGTGTAGGAAGCACAGTTCTTATGTTCTGAGCAAGCTCACTGTTCTGGCCCTATAGGAAACAAAGTAGAGTAGAAGCGTGCTCTTTTCTCAAAAGCAGAGTGTATTTTTGTAAGGCAAGCTAGCGTTTGTTTCCTAGTCCTAAATGGAGTTGAATCACATGCAGTTTCTGGTCCTACGAACAAGAGTTGTTTTCTGGTAAGGAAAGTCTCTATTGCGCTCCCATTGCCATACACAAGGCAAATAGCACTCGTGTCTTTTCCCAGCAAGTACGGTGTATCGGACTGAAGAGGAGCTACTGTTCTTGTCAGTTTCCTAAGCAGAGTTGAACTAGATATGGCCCGTGTGTAGGAAGCACAGTTCTTTTGTTCTGAGCAAGCTCACTTTTCTGGCCCTATAGGAAACACAGTAGAGTAGAAGAGTGCTCTTTCCACAAAAACAGAGTGTGTTTCTTGTAAGGTGAGCTAGCTTTTGTTTGCCAGTCCTAAATGGAGTTGAATCACATGCAGTTTCTGGTCCTACGAGCAAGAGTTGTTTTATAGTAAGAAGAGTCACTATTGCGCTGTCATTAACATACACAGGACAAATAGCACTGGCGTCTGTTCCCAGCAAGCACAGTGTATTGGACTGAAGAGGATCTACTGTCCTTTTCAGGTTCCTAAGCAGAATTGAACTAGATATGGTCGTGTATGTAGGAAGCACAGTTCTTTTGTTTTGAGCAGGCTCACTGTTCGGACCCCATAGGAAACACAGTAGAGTAGAAGAGTGCTCTTTTATCAAAAGCAGAGTGTGTTTCTTGTAAGGCGAGCTAGCGTTTGTTTCCCTGTCCTAAATGGAGTTGAGTCACATGCAGTTTCTGGTCCTACGAGCAAGAGTTGTTTTCCGGTAAGAAGAGTCACTATTGTGTTCCATTTGCCGTACACAGTGCAAATAGCACTCGCTTCTGTTCCCCGCAAGTACAGTGTATTGGACTGAAGAGGAGCTACTGTTCTTGTCAGTTTCCTAAGCAGAGTTGAACTAGATATGGCCCATGTGTGTAGGAAGCACAGTTCTTTTGTTCTGAGCAAGCTCACTGTTCGGACCCCATAGGAAGCACAGTAGAGTAGAAGAGTGCTCTTTTCTCAAAAGCAGAGTGTGTTTCATGTAAGGCGAGCTAGCATTTGTTTCCCATTCCTAAATGGAGTTGAATCACATGCAGTTTCTGGTCCTACGAGCAAGAGTTGTTTTCTGGTAAAGAAAGTCACTCTTGCGCTCCCATTGCCATACACAGTGCAAATAGCACTCGCGTCTGTTCCCAGCAAGTACAGTGTATCGGACTGAAGAGGAGCTACTGTTCTTGTTTGTTTCCTAAGCAGAGTTGAACTAGATATGGCCCGTGTGTATTAAGCACAGTACTTTTGTTCTGAGCAAGCTCACTGTTCTGGCCCTATAGGAAACACAGTAGAGTAGAAGAGTGCTCTTTTCTCTAAAGCAGAGTGTGTTTCTTGTAAGGTGAGCTAGCTTTTGTTTGCCAGTCCTAAATGGAGTTGAATCACATGCAGTTTCTGGTCCTACGAGCAAGAGTTGTTTTATGGTAAGAAGAGTCACTATTGCGCTGCCATTGCCATACACAGGACAAATAGCACTGCGTCTGTTCCCAGGAAGTACAGTGTATTGAACTGAAGAGGATCTACTGTTCTTGTCAGTTTCCTAAGCAGAGTTGAACTAGTTATGGCCCTTGTGTAGGAAGTACAGTTCTTTTGTTCTGACCAAGCTCACTGTTCTGGCCATATAGGAAACACAGTAGAGTAGAAGAGTGCTCTTTTATCTAAAGCAGAGTATATTTCTTGTAAGGCGAGGTAGCGTTTGTTTCCTAGTCCTAAATCGAGTTGAATCACATGCAGTTTCTGGTCCTACGAGCAAGAGTTGTTTTCTGGTAAGGAAAGTCACTATTGCGCTCCCATTGCCATACACAGTGCAAATAGCCCTCCCGTCTGTTCCCAGTAAGTACAGCGTATTGGACTGAAGAGGAGCTACTGTTGTTCTCAGTTTCCTAAGCAGACTTGAACTAGATATGGCCCGTGTGTGTCAGAAGCACAGTTCTTATATTCTGAGCAAGCTCACTTTTCGGGACACATAGGAAACACAGTAGAGTAGAAGAGTGCTCTTTTCTCAAAAGCAGAGTGTGTTTCTTGGAAGTCGAGCTAGCGTTTGTTTCCCAGTCCTAAATGGAGTTGAGTCACAGGCAGTTTTTTGTCCAACGAGCAAGAGTTGTTTTCTGGTAAGACAAGTCACTATTGTGCTCCAATTGCCATACACAGTGCAAATATCACTCGCTTCTGTTCCCCACAAGTACAGTGTATTGGACTGAAGAGGAGCTACTGTTCTTGTCAGTTTCCTAAGCAGAGTTGAACTAGATATGGCCCGTGTGTGTAGGAAGCACAGTTCTTATGTTCTGAGCAAGCTCACTGTTCTGGCCCTATAGGAAACACAGTAGAGTAGAAGAGTGCTCTTTTCTCAAAAGCAGAGTGTGTTTCTTGTAAAGCGAGCTAGAGTTTGTTTCCCAGTCCTAAATGGAGTTGAATCACATGCAGTTTCAGGTCCTACGAACAAGAGTTGTTTTCTGGTAAGGAAAGTCACTATTGCGCTCCCATTGCCCTACACAAGGCAAATAGCACTCGCGTCTGTTCCCTGAAAGTACAGTGTATTGGACTGAAGAGGAGCTAGTGTTCTTGTCAGTTTCCTAAGCAGAGTTGAACTAGATATGGCCCGTGTGTGTAGGAAGCACAGTTCTTTTGTTCTGAGCAAGCTCACTGTTCGGACCCCATAGGAAACACAGTAGAGTAGAAGAGTGCTCTTTTCTCAAAAGCAGAGTGTGTTTCATGTAAGGCGAGCTAGCATTTGTATCCCAGTCCTAAATGGAGTTGAATCACATGCAGTTTCTGATCCTACGAGCAACAGTTGTTTTCTGGTAAGGAAAGTCACTATTGCGCTCCCATTGCCATACACAGTGCAAATATCACTCGCGTCTGTTCCCAGCAGTACAGTGTATCGGACTGAAGAGGAGCTACTGTTCTTTTCAGGTTCCTAAGCAGAATTGAACTAGATATGGCCATGTGTGTAGGAAGCACAGTTCTTTTGTTCTGAGCAAGCTCAATGTTCGGACACCATAGGAAACACAGTAGAGTAGAAGAGTGCTCTTTTCTCAAAAGCAGAGTGTGTTTTTGTAAGGCGAGCTAGCGTTTGTTTCCTACTCCTAAATGGAGTTGAATCACATGCAGTTTCTGGTCCTACGAACAAGAGTTGTTTTCTGGTAAGGAAAGTCTCTATTGCGCTCCCATTGCCATACACAAGGCAAATAGCACTCGTGTCTTTTCCCAGCAAGTACGGTGTATCGGACTGAAGAGGAGCTACTGTTCTTGTCAGTTTCCTAAGCAGAGTTGAACTAGATATGGCCCGTGTGTAGGAAGCACAGTTCTTTTGTTCTGAGCAAGCTCACTTTTCTGGCCCTATAGGAAACACAGTAGAGTAGAAGAGTGCTCTTTCCACAAAAACAGAGTGTGTTTCTTGTAAGGTGAACTAGCTTTTGTTTGCCAGTCCTAAATGGAGTTGAATCACATGCAGTTTCTGGTCCTACGAGCAAGAGTTGTTTTATAGTAAGAAGAGTCACTATTGCGCTGTCATTAACATACACAGGACAAATAGCACTGGCGTCTGTTCCCAGCAAGCACAGTGTATTGAACTGAAGAGGATCTACTGTCCTTTTCAGGTTCCTAAGCAGAATTGAACTAGATATGGTCGTGTATGTAGGAAGCACAGTTCTTTTGTTTTGAGCAGGCTCACTGTTCAGACCCCATAGGAAACACAGTAGAGTAGAAGAGTGCTCTTTTATCAAAAGCAGATTGTGTTTCTTGTAAGGCGAGCTAGCGTTTGTTTCCCTGTCCTAAATGGAGTTGAGTCACATGCAGTTTCTGGTCCTACGAGCAAGAGTTGTTTTCCGGTAAGAAGAGTCACTATTGTGTTCCATTTGCCGTACACAGTGCAAATAGCACTCGCTTCTGTTCCCCGCAAGTACAGTGTATTGGACTGAAGAGGAGCTACTGTTCTTGTCAGTTTCCTAAGCAGAGTTGAACTAGATATGGCCCATGTGTGTAGGAAGCACAGTTCTTTTGTTCTGAGCAAGCTCACTGTTCGGACCCCATAGGAAGCACAGTAGAGTAGAAGAGTGCTCTTTTCTCAAAAGCAGAGTGTGTTTCATGTAAGGCGAGCTAGCATTTGTTTCCCAGTCCTAAATGGAGTTGAATCACATGCAGTTTCTGGTCCTACGAGCAAGAGTTGTTTTCTGGTAAAGAAAGTCACTCTTGCGCTCCCATTGCCATACACAGTGCAAATAGCACTCGCGTCTGTTCCCAGCAAGTACAGTGTATCGGACTGAAGAGGAGCTACTGTTCTTGTTTGTTTCCTAAGCAGAGTTGAACTAGATATGGCCCGTGTGTATTAAGCACAGTTCTTTTGTTCTGAGCAAGCTCACTGTTCTGGCCCTATAGGAAACACAGTAGAGTAGAAGAGTGCTCTTTTCTCTAAAGCAGAGTGTGTTTCTTGTAAGGTGAGCTAGCTTTTGTTTGCCAGTCCTAAATGGAGTTGAATCACATGCAGTTTCTGGTCCTACGAGCAAGAGTTGTTTTATGGTAAGAAGAGTCACTATTGCGCTGCCATTGCCATACACAGGACAAATAGCACTGGCGTCTGTTCCCAGGAAGTACAGTGTATTGAACTGAAGAGGATCTACTGTTCTTGTCAGTTTCCTAAGCAGAGTTGAACTAGTTATGGCCCGTGTGTAGGAAGTACAGTTCTTTTGTTCTGACCAAGCTCACTGTTCTGGCCATATAGGAAACACAGTAGAGTAGAAGAGTGCTCTTTTATCTAAAGCAGAGTATATTTCTTGTAAGGCGAGGTAGCGTTTGTTTCCTAGTCCTAAATCGAGTTGAATCACATGCAGTTTCTGGTCCTACGATCAAGAGTTGTTTTCTGGTAAGGAAAGTCACTATTGCGCTCCCATTGCCATACACAGTGCAAATAGCCCTCCCGTCTGTTCCCAGTAAGTACAGCGTATTGGACTGAAGAGGAGCTACTGTTGTTCTCAGTTTCCTAAGCAGACTTGAACTAGATATGGCCCGTGTGTGTAGGAAGCACAGTTCTTATATTCTGAGCAAGCTCACTTTTCGGGACACATAGGAAACACAGTAGAGTAGAAGAGTGCTCTTTTCTCAAAAGCAGAGTGTGTTTCTTGGAAGTCGAGCTAGCGTTTGTTTCCCAGTCCTAAATGGAGTTGAATCACATGCAGTTTCTGGTCCTACGAGCAAGAGTTGTTTTCTGGAAAGGAAAGTCACTAATGCGCTCCCTTTGCCATACACAGTGCAAATATCACTCCCGTCTGTTCCCAGCAAGTACAGTGTATTGGATTGAAGAGGAGCTACTGTTCTTCTCAGTTTCCTAAGCAGAGTTGAACTAGATATGGTTCGTGTGTAGGAAGCACAGTTCTTTTTTTCTGAGCAAGCTCACTGTTCTGGCCCTATAGGAAACACAGTAGAGTAGAAGAGTGCTCTTTTCTCAAAAGCAGAGTGTGTTTCTTGTAAATCGAGCTAGAGTTTGTTTCCCAGTTCTAAATGGAGTTGAATCACATGCAGTTTCTGGTCCTACGAACAAGAGTTGTTTTCTGGTAAGAAGAGTCACTATTGCGCTGTCATTGACATACACAAGACAAATAGCACTGGCGTCTGTTCCCAGCAAGTACAGTGTATTGGACTGAAGAGGAGCTACTGTTCTTGTCAGGTTCCTCAGCAGACTTGAACTAGATATGGCCGTGTGTGTAGGAAGCACATTTTTTTTGTTCTGAGCAAGCTCACTGTTCGGAACACATAGGAAACACAGTAGAGTAGAAGAGTGCTCTTTTCTCAAAAGCAGAGTGTGTTTCTTGGAAGTCGAGCTAGCGTTTGTTTCCCAGTCCTAAATGGAGTTGAGTCACAGGCAGTTTTTTGTCCAACGAGCAAGAGTTGTTTTCTGGTAAGACAAGTCACTATTGTGCTCCAATTGCCATACACAGTGCAAATATCACTCGCTTCTGTTCCCCACAAGTACAGTGTATCGGACTGAAGAGGAGCTACTGTTCTTGTCAGTTTCCTAAGCAGAGTTGAACTAGATATGGCCCGTGTGTGTAGGAAGCACAGTTCTTATGTTCTGAGCAAGCTCACTGTTCTGGCCCTATAGGAAACACAGTAGAGTAGAAGAGTGCTCTTTTCTCAAAAGCAGAGTGTGTTTCTTGTAAAGCGAGCTAGAGTTTGTTTCCCAGTCCTAAATGGAGTTGAATCACATGCAGTTTCTGGTCCTACGAACAAGAGTTGTTTTCTGGTAAGGAAAGTCACTATTGCGCTCCCATTGCCCTACACAAGGCAAATAGCACTCGCGTCTGTTCCCTGAAAGTACAGTGTATTGGACTGAAGAGGAGCTAGTGTTCTTGTCAGTTTCCTAAGCAGAGTTGAACTAGATATGGCCCGTGTGTGTAGGAAGCACAGTTCTTTTGTTCTGAGCAAGCTCACTGTTCGGACCCTATAGGAAACACAGTAGAGTAGAAGAGTGCTCTTTTCTCAAAAGCAGAGTGTGTTTCATGTAAGGCGAGCTAGCATTTGTATCCCAGTCCTAAATGGAGTTGAATCACATGCAGTTTCTGATCCTACGAGCAACAGTTGTTTTCTGGTAAGGAAAGTCACTATTGCGCTCCCATTGCCATACACAGTGCAAATATCACTCGCGTCTGTTCCCAGCAGTACAGTGTATCGGACTGAAGAGGAGCTACTGTTCTTGTCAGGTTCCTAAGCAGAATTGAACTAGATATGGCCATGTGTGTAGGAAGCACAGTTCTTTTGTTCTGAGCAAGCTCAATGTTCGGACACCATAGGAAACACAGTAGAGTAGAAGAGTGCTCTTTTCTCAAAAGCAGATTGTGTTTTTAAGGCGAGCTAGCGTTTGTTTCCTACTCCTAAATGGAGTTGAATCACATGCAGTTTCTGGTCCTACGAGCAAGAGTTGTTTTCTGGTAAGGAAAGTCACTATTGTGCTCCCCTTGCCATACACAGTGCAAATAGCTCCCGCGTCTGTTCCCATCAATTACAGTGTATCGGACTGAAGAGGGGCTACTGTTCTTGTCAGTTTCCTAAGCAGAGTTGAACATGATATGGCCCGTGTGTGTAGGAAGCACAGTTCTTATGTTCTGAGCAAGCTCACTGTTCTGGCCCTATAGGAAACAAAGTAGAGTAGAAGCGTGCTCTTTTCTCAAAAGCAGAGTGTATTTTTGTAAGGCAAGCTAGCCTTTGTTTCCTAGTCCTAAATGGAGTTGAATCACATGCAGTTTCTGGTCCTACGAACAAGAGTTGTTTTCTGGTAAGGAAAGTCTCTATTGCGCTCCCATTGCCATACACAAGGCAAATAGCACTCGTGTCTTTTCCCAGCAAGTACGGTGTATCGGACTGAAGAGGAGCTACTGTTCTTGTCAGTTTCCTAAGCAGAGTTGAACTAGATATGGCCCGTGTGTAGGAAGCACAGTTCTTTTGTTCTGAGCAAGCTCACTTTTCTGGCCCTATAGGAAACACAGTAGAGTAGAAGAGTGCTCTTTCCACAAAAACAGAGTGTGTTTCTTGTAAGGTGAACTAGCTTTTGTTTGCCAGTCCTAAATGGAGTTGAATCACATGCAGTTTCTGGTCCTACGAGCAAGAGTTGTTTTATAGTAAGAAGAGTCACTATTGCGCTGTCATTAACATACACAGGACAAATAGCACTGGCGTCTGTTCCCAGCAAGCACAGTGTATTGGACTGAAGAGGATCTACTGTCCTTTTCAGGTTCCTAAGCAGAATTGAACTAGATATGGTCGTGTATGTAGGAAGCACAGTTCTTTTGTTTTGAGCAGGCTCACTGTTCAGACCCCATAGGAAACACAGTAGAGTAGAAGAGTGCTCTTTTATCAAAAGCAGAGTGTGTTTTTTGTAAGGCGAGCTAGCGTTTGTTTCCCTGTCCTAAATGGAGTTGAGTCACATGCAGTTTCTGGTCCTACGAGCAAGAGTTGTTTTCCGGTAAGAAGAGTCACTATTGTGTTCCATTTGCCGTACACAGTGCAAATAGCACTCGCTTCTGTTCCCCGCAAGTACAGTGTATTGGACTGAAGAGGAGCTACTGTTCTTGTCAGTTTCCTAAGCAGAGTTGAACTAGATATGGCCCATGTGTGTAGGAAGCACAGTTCTTTTGTTCTGAGCAAGCTCACTGTTCGGACCCCATAGGAAGCACAGTAGAGTAGAAGAGTGCTCTTTTCTCAAAAGCAGAGTGTGTTTCATGTAAGGCGAGCTAGCATTTGTTTCCCAGTCCTAAATGGAGTTGAATCACATGCAGTTTCTGGTCCTACGAGCAAGAGTTGTTTTCTGGTAAAGAAAGTCACTCTTGCGCTCCCATTGCCATACACAGTGCAAATAGCACTCGCGTCTGTTCCCAGCAAGTACAGTGTATCGGACTGAAGAGGAGCTACTGTTCTTGTTTGTTTCCTAAGCAGAGTTGAACTAGATATGGCCCGTGTGTATTAAGCACAGTTCTTTTGTTCTGAGCAAGCTCACTGTTCTGGCCCTATAGGAAACACAGTAGAGTAGAAGAGTGCTCTTTTCTCTAAAGCAGAGTGTGTTTCTTGTAAGGTGAGCTAGCTTTTGTTTGCCAGTCCTAAATGGAGTTGAATCACATGCAGTTTCTGGTCCTACGAGCAAGAGTTGTTTTATGGTAAGAAGAGTCACTATTGCGCTGCCATTGCCATACACAGGACAAATAGCACTGGCGTCTGTTCCCAGGAAGTACAGTGTATTGAACTGAAGAGGATCTACTGTTCTTGTCAGTTTCCTAAGCAGAGTTGAACTAGTTATGGCCCGTGTGTAGGAAGTACAGTTCTTTTGTTCTGACCAAGCTCACTGTTCTGGCCATATAGGAAACACAGTAGAGTAGAAGAGTGCTCTTTTATCTAAAGCAGAGTATATTTCTTGTAAGGCGAGGTAGCGTTTGTTTCCTAGTCCTAAATCGAGTTGAATCACATGCAGTTTCTGGTCCTACGAGCAAGAGTTGTTTTCTGGTAAGGAAAGTCACTATTGCGCTCCCATTGCCATACACAGTGCAAATAGCCCTCCCGTCTGTTCCCAGTAAGTACAGCGTATTGGACTGAAGAGGAGCTACTGTTGTTCTCAGTTTCCTAAGCAGACTTGAACTAGATATGGCCCGTGTGTGTAGGAAGCACAGTTCTTATATTCTGAGCAAGCTCACTTTTCGGGACACATAGGAAACACAGTAGAGTAGAAGAGTGCTCTTTTCTCAAAAGCAGAGTGTGTTTCTTGGAAGTCGAGCTAGCGTTTGTTTCCCAGTCCTAAATGGAGTTGAATCACATGCAGTTTCTGGTCCTACGAGCAAGAGTTGTTTTCTGGAAAGGAAAGTCACTAATGCGCTCCCTTTGCCATACACAGTGCAAATATCACTCCCGTCTGTTCCCAGCAAGTACAGTGTATTGGATTGAAGAGGAGCTACTGTTCTTCTCAGTTTCCTAAGCAGAGTTGAACTAGATATGGTTCGTGTGTAGGAAGCACAGTTCTTTTTTTCTGAGCAAGCTCACTGTTCTGGCCCTATAGGAAACACAGTAGAGTAGAAGAGTGCTCTTTTCTCAAAAGCAGAGTGTGTTTCTTGTAAATCGAGCTAGAGTTTGTTTCCCAGTTCTAAATGGAGTTGAATCACATGCAGTTTCTGGTCCTACGAACAAGAGTTGTTTTCTGGTAAGAAGAGTCACTATTGCGCTGTCATTGACATACACAAGACAAATAGCACTGGCGTCTGTTCCCAGCAAGTACAGTGTATTGGACTGAAGAGGAGCTACTGTTCTTGTCAGGTTCCTAAGCAGACTTGAACTAGATATGGCCGTGTGTGTCGGAAGCACATTTTTTTTGTTCTGAGCAAGCTCACTGTTCGGAACACATAGGAAACACAGTAGAGTAGAAGAGTGCTCTTTTCTCAAAAGCAGAGTGTGTTTCTTGGAAGTCGAGCTAGCGTTTGTTTCCCAGTCCTAAATGGAGTTGAGTCACAGGCAGTTTTTTGTCCAACGAGCAAGAGTTGTTTTCTGGTAAGACAAGTCACTATTGTGCTCCAATTGCCATACACAGTGCAAATATCACTCGCTTCTGTTCCCCACAAGTACAGTGTATCGGACTGAAGAGGAGCTACTGTTCTTGTCAGTTTCCTAAGCAGAGTTGAACTAGATATGGCCCGTGTGTGTAGGAAGCACAGTTCTTATGTTCTGAGCAAGCTCACTGTTCTGGCCCTATAGGAAACACAGTAGAGTAGAAGAGTGCTCTTTTCTCAAAAGCAGAGTGTGTTTCTTGTAAAGCGAGCTAGAGTTTGTTTCCCAGTCCTAAATGGAGTTGAATCACATGCAGTTTCTGGTCCTACGAACAAGAGTTGTTTTCTGGTAAGGAAAGTCACTATTGCGCTCCCATTGCCCTACACAAGGCAAATAGCACTCGCGTCTGTTCCCTGAAAGTACAGTGTATTGGACTGAAGAGGAGCTAGTGTTCTTGTCAGTTTCCTAAGCAGAGTTGAACTAGATATGGCCCGTGTGTGTAGGAAGCACAGTTCTTTTGTTCTGAGCAAGCTCACTGTTCGGACCCCATAGGAAACACAGTAGAGTAGAAGAGTGCTCTTTTCTCAAAAGCAGAGTGTGTTTCATGTAAGGCGAGCTAGCATTTGTATCCCAGTCCTAAATGGAGTTGAATCACATGCAGTTTCTGATCCTACGAGCAACAGTTGTTTTCTGGTAAGGAAAGTCACTATTGCGCTCCCATTGCCATACACAGTGCAAATATCACTCGCGTCTGTTCCCAGCAGTACAGTGTATCGGACTGAAGAGGAGCTACTGTTCTTGTCAGGTTCCTAAGCAGAATTGAACTAGATATGGCCATGTGTGTAGGAAGCACAGTTCTTTTGTTCTGAGCAAGCTCAATGTTCGGACACCATAGGAAACACAGTAGAGTAGAAGAGTGCTCTTTTCTCAAAAGCAGAGTGTGTTTTTGTAAGGCGAGCTAGCGTTTGTTTCCTACTCCTAAATGGAGTTGAATCACATGCAGTTTCTGGTCCTACGAGCAAGAGTTGATTTCTGGTAAGGAAAGTCACTATTGTGCTCCCCTTGCCATACACAGTGCAAATAGCTCCCGCGTCTGTTCCCATCAATTACAGTGTATCGGACTGAAGAGGTGCTACTGTTCTTGTCAGTTTCCTAAGCAGAGTTGAACATGATATGGCCCGTGTGTGTAGGAAGCACAGTTCTTATGTTCTGAGCAAGCTCACTGTTCTGGCCCTATAGGAAACAAAGTAGAGTAGAAGCGTGCTCTTTTCTCAAAAGCAGAGTGTATTTTTGTAAGGCAAGCTAGCCTTTGTTTCCTAGTCCTAAATGGAGTTGAATCACATGCAGTTTCTGGTCCTATGAACAAGAGTTGTTTTCTGGTAAGGAAAGTCTCTATTGCGCTCCCATTGCCATACACAAGGCAAATAGCACTCGTGTCTTTTCCCAGCAAGTACGGTGTATCGGACTGAAGAGGAGCTACTGTTCTTGTCAGTTTCCTAAGCAGAGTTGAACTAGATATGGCCCGTGTGTAGGAAGCACAGTTCTTTTGTTCTGAGCAAGCTCACTTTTCTGGCCCTATAGGAAACACAGTAGAGTAGAAGAGTGCTCTTTCCACAAAAACAGAGTGTGTTTCTTGTAAGGTGAGCTAGCTTTTGTTTGCCAGTCCTAAATGGAGTTGAATCACATGCAGTTTCTGGTCCTACGAGCAAGAGTTGTTTTATAATAAGAAGAGTCACTATTGCGCTGTCATTAACATACACAGGACAAATAGCACTGGCGTCTGTTCCCAGCAAGCACAGTGTATTGGGCTGAAGAGGATCTACTGTCCTTTTCAGGTTCCTAAGCAGAATTGAACTAGATATGGTCGTGTATGTAGGAAGCACAGTTCTTTTGTTTTGAGCAGGCTCACTGTTCGGACCCCATAGGAAACACAGTAGAGTAGAAGAGTGCTCTTTTATCAAAAGCAGAGTGTGTTTCTTGTAAGGCGAGCTAGCGTTTGTTTCCCTGTCCTAAATGGAGTTGAGTCACATGCAGTTTCTGGTCCTACGAGCAAGAGTTGTTTTCCGGTAAGAAGAGTCACTATTGTGTTCCATTTGCCGTACACAGTGCAAATAGCACTCACGTCTGTTCCCCGCAAGTACAGTGTATTGGACTGAAGAGGAGCTACTGTTCTTGTCAGTTTCCTAAGCAGATTTGAACTAGTTATGGCCCGTGTGTAGGAAGTACAGTTCTTTTGTTCTGACCAAGCTCACTGTTCTGGCCATATAGGAAACACAGTAGAGTAGAAGAGTGCTCTTTTCTCTAAAGCAGAGTATGTTTCTTGTAAGGCGAGGTAGCGTTTGTTTCCCAGTCCTAAATGGAGTTGAATCACATGCAGTTTCTGGTCCTACAAACAAGAGTTGTTTTCTGGTAAGGAAAGTCACTATTGCGCTCCCATTGCCCTACACAAGGCAAATAGCACTCGCGTCTTTTCCCAGCAAGTACAGTGTTTTGGACTGAATAGGAGCTAGTGTTCTTGTCAGTTTCCTAAGCAGAGTTGAACTAGATATGGTCCATGTGTGTAAGAAGCACAGTCCTTTGTTCTGAGCAAGCTCACTGTTTGGACCCCATAGGAAACACAGTAGAGTAGAAGAGTGCTCTTTTCTCTAAAGCAGAGTGTGTTTCTTGTAAGGAGAGCTAGCGTTTGTTTCCCAGTCCTAAATGGAGTTGAATCACATGCAGTTTCTGGTCCTACGAGCAAGAGTTGTTTTCTGGTAAGGAAAGTCACTATTGTGCTCCCATTGCCATACACAGTGCAAATCGCACATGCGTCTGTTCCCAGCAAGTACAGTGTATTGGACTGAAGAGGAGCTACTGTTCTTGTTAGTTTCCTAAGCAGAATTGAACTAGATATGGCCGTGTGTGTAGGAAGCACAGTTCTTTTGTTCTGAGCAAGCTCACTGTTCGGACCCTATAGGAAACACAGTAGAGTAGAAGAGTGCTCTTTTCTCAAAAGCATAGTGTGTTTCTTGTAAGGCGAGCTAGCGTTTGTTTCCCAGTCCTAAATGGAGTTGAATCACATGCAGTTTCTGGTCCTATGAGCAAGAGTTTTTTTCTGGTAAGGAAAGACACTATTGCGCTCCCATTGCCATACACAGTGCAAATAGCACTCGCGTCTGTTCCCAGCAAGTACAGTGTATCGGACTGAAGAGGATCTACTGTTCTTGTCAGTTTCCTAAGCAGAGTTGAAGTAGATATGGCCCGTGTGTGTAGGAAGCACAGTTCTTATGTTCTGAGCAAGCTCACTCTTCTGGCCCTATAGGAAACACAGTAGAGTAGAAGAGTGCTCTTTTCTCAAAAGCAGAGTGTGTTTCTTGGAAAGCGAGCTTTAGTTTGTTTCCCAGTCCTAAATGGAGTTGAATCACATGCAGTTTCTGATCCTACGAGCAACAGTTGTTTTCTGGTAAGGAAAGTCACTATTGCGCTCCCATTGCCATACACAGTGCAAATATCACTCGCGTCTGTTCCCAGCAGTACAGTGTATCGGACTGAAGAGGAGCTACTGTTCTTGTCAGGTTCCTAAGCAGAATTGAACTAGATATGGCCATGTGTGTAGGAAGCACAGTTCTTTTGTTCTGAGCAAGCTCAATGTTCGGACACCATAGGAAACACAGTAGAGTAGAAGAGTGCTCTTTTCTCAAAAGCAGAGTGTGTTTTTGTAAGGCGAGCTAGCGTTTGTTTCCTACTCCTAAATGGAGTTGAATCACATGCAGTTTCTGGTCCTACGAGCAAGAGTTGATTTCTGGTAAGGAAAGTCACTATTGTGCTCCCCTTGCCATACACAGTGCAAATAGCTCCCGCGTCTGTTCCCATCAATTACAGTGTATCGGACTGAAGAGGTGCTACTGTTCTTGTCAGTTTCCTAAGCAGAGTTGAACATGATATGGCCCGTGTGTGTAGGAAGCACAGTTCTTATGTTCTGAGCAAGCTCACTGTTCTGGCCCTATAGGAAACAAAGTAGAGTAGAAGCGTGCTCTTTTCTCAAAAGCAGAGTGTATTTTTGTAAGGCAAGCTAGCCTTTGTTTCCTAGTCCTAAATGGAGTTGAATCACATGCAGTTTCTGGTCCTATGAACAAGAGTTGTTTTCTGGTAAGGAAAGTCTCTATTGCGCTCCCATTGCCATACACAAGGCAAATAGCACTCGTGTCTTTTCCCAGCAAGTACGGTGTATCGGACTGAAGAGGAGCTACTGTTCTTGTCAGTTTCCTAAGCAGAGTTGAACTAGATATGGCCCGTGTGTAGGAAGCACAGTTCTTTTGTTCTGAGCAAGCTCACTTTTCTGGCCCTATAGGAAACACAGTAGAGTAGAAGAGTGCTCTTTCCACAAAAACAGAGTGTGTTTCTTGTAAGGTGAGCTAGCTTTTGTTTGCCAGTCCTAAATGGAGTTGAATCACATGCAGTTTCTGGTCCTACGAGCAAGAGTTGTTTTATAATAAGAAGAGTCACTATTGCGCTGTCATTAACATACACAGGACAAATAGCACTGGCGTCTGTTCCCAGCAAGCACAGTGTATTGGGCTGAAGAGGATCTACTGTCCTTTTCAGGTTCCTAAGCAGAATTGAACTAGATATGGTCGTGTATGTAGGAAGCACAGTTCTTTTGTTTTGAGCAGGCTCACTGTTCGGACCCCATAGGAAACACAGTAGAGTAGAAGAGTGCTCTTTTATCAAAAGCAGAGTGTGTTTCTTGTAAGGCGAGCTAGCGTTTGTTTCCCTGTCCTAAATGGAGTTGAGTCACATGCAGTTTCTGGTCCTACGAGCAAGAGTTGTTTTCCGGTAAGAAGAGTCACTATTGTGTTCCATTTGCCGTACACAGTGCAAATAGCACTCACGTCTGTTCCCCGCAAGTACAGTGTATTGGACTGAAGAGGAGCTACTGTTCTTGTCAGTTTCCTAAGCAGATTTGAACTAGTTATGGCCCGTGTGTAGGAAGTACAGTTCTTTTGTTCTGACCAAGCTCACTGTTCTGGCCATATAGGAAACACAGTAGAGTAGAAGAGTGCTCTTTTCTCTAAAGCAGAGTATGTTTCTTGTAAGGCGAGGTAGCGTTTGTTTCCCAGTCCTAAATGGAGTTGAATCACATGCAGTTTCTGGTCCTACAAACAAGAGTTGTTTTCTGGTAAGGAAAGTCACTATTGCGCTCCCATTGCCCTACACAAGGCAAATAGCACTCGCGTCTTTTCCCAGCAAGTACAGTGTTTTGGACTGAATAGGAGCTAGTGTTCTTGTCAGTTTCCTAAGCAGAGTTGAACTAGATATGGTCCATGTGTGTAAGAAGCACAGTCCTTTGTTCTGAGCAAGCTCACTGTTTGGACCCCATAGGAAACACAGTAGAGTAGAAGAGTGCTCTTTTCTCTAAAGCAGAGTGTGTTTCTTGTAAGGAGAGCTAGCGTTTGTTTCCCAGTCCTAAATGGAGTTGAATCACATGCAGTTTCTGGTCCTACGAGCAAGAGTTGTTTTCTGGTAAGGAAAGTCACTATTGTGCTCCCATTGCCATACACAGTGCAAATCGCACATGCGTCTGTTCCCAGCAAGTACAGTGTATTGGACTGAAGAGGAGCTACTGTTCTTGTTAGTTTCCTAAGCAGAATTGAACTAGATATGGCCGTGTGTGTAGGAAGCACAGTTCTTTTGTTCTGAGCAAGCTCACTGTTCGGACCCTATAGGAAACACAGTAGAGTAGAAGAGTGCTCTTTTCTCAAAAGCATAGTGTGTTTCTTGTAAGGCGAGCTAGCGTTTGTTTCCCAGTCCTAAATGGAGTTGAATCACATGCAGTTTCTGGTCCTATGAGCAAGAGTTTTTTTCTGGTAAGGAAAGACACTATTGCGCTCCCATTGCCATACACAGTGCAAATAGCACTCGCGTCTGTTCCCAGCAAGTACAGTGTATCGGACTGAAGAGGATCTACTGTTCTTGTCAGTTTCCTAAGCAGAGTTGAAGTAGATATGGCCCGTGTGTGTAGGAAGCACAGTTCTTATGTTCTGAGCAAGCTCACTCTTCTGGCCCTATAGGAAACACAGTAGAGTAGAAGAGTGCTCTTTTCTCAAAAGCAGAGTGTGTTTCTTGGAAAGCGAGCTTTAGTTTGTTTCCCAGTCCTAAATGGAGTTGAATCACATGCAGTTTCTGATCCTACGAGCAACAGTTGTTTTCTGGTAAGGAAAGTCACTATTGCGCTCCCATTGCCATACACAGTGCAAATATCACTCGCGTCTGTTCCCAGCAGTACAGTGTATCGGACTGAAGAGGAGCTACTGTTCTTGTCAGGTTCCTAAGCAGAATTGAACTAGATATGGCCATGTGTGTAGGAAGCACAGTTCTTTTGTTCTGAGCAAGCTCAATGTTCGGACACCATAGGAAACACAGTAGAGTAGAAGAGTGCTCTTTTCTCAAAAGCAGAGTGTGTTTTTGTAAGGCGAGCTAGCGTTTGTTTCCTACTCCTAAATGGAGTTGAATCACATGCAGTTTCTGGTCCTACGAGCAAGAGTTGATTTCTGGTAAGGAAAGTCACTATTGTGCTCCCCTTGCCATACACAGTGCAAATAGCTCCCGCGTCTGTTCCCATCAATTACAGTGTATCGGACTGAAGAGGTGCTACTGTTCTTGTCAGTTTCCTAAGCAGAGTTGAACATGATATGGCCCGTGTGTGTAGGAAGCACAGTTCTTATGTTCTGAGCAAGCTCACTGTTCTGGCCCTATAGGAAACAAAGTAGAGTAGAAGCGTGCTCTTTTCTCAAAAGCAGAGTGTATTTTTGTAAGGCAAGCTAGCCTTTGTTTCCTAGTCCTAAATGGAGTTGAATCACATGCAGTTTCTGGTCCTATGAACAAGAGTTGTTTTCTGGTAAGGAAAGTCTCTATTGCGCTCCCATTGCCATACACAAGGCAAATAGCACTCGTGTCTTTTCCCAGCAAGTACGGTGTATCGGACTGAAGAGGAGCTACTGTTCTTGTCAGTTTCCTAAGCAGAGTTGAACTAGATATGGCCCGTGTGTAGGAAGCACAGTTCTTTTGTTCTGAGCAAGCTCACTTTTCTGGCCCTATAGGAAACACAGTAGAGTAGAAGAGTGCTCTTTCCACAAAAACAGAGTGTGTTTCTTGTAAGGTGAGCTAGCTTTTGTTTGCCAGTCCTAAATGGAGTTGAATCACATGCAGTTTCTGGTCCTACGAGCAAGAGTTGTTTTATAATAAGAAGAGTCACTATTGCGCTGTCATTAACATACACAGGACAAATAGCACTGGCGTCTGTTCCCAGCAAGCACAGTGTATTGGGCTGAAGAGGATCTACTGTCCTTTTCAGGTTCCTAAGCAGAATTGAACTAGATATGGTCGTGTATGTAGGAAGCACAGTTCTTTTGTTTTGAGCAGGCTCACTGTTCGGACCCCATAGGAAACACAGTAGAGTAGAAGAGTGCTCTTTTATCAAAAGCAGAGTGTGTTTCTTGTAAGGCGAGCTAGCGTTTGTTTCCCTGTCCTAAATGGAGTTGAGTCACATGCAGTTTCTGGTCCTACGAGCAAGAGTTGTTTTCCGGTAAGAAGAGTCACTATTGTGTTCCATTTGCCGTACACAGTGCAAATAGCACTCACGTCTGTTCCCCGCAAGTACAGTGTATTGGACTGAAGAGGAGCTACTGTTCTTGTCAGTTTCCTAAGCAGATTTGAACTAGTTATGGCCCGTGTGTAGGAAGTACAGTTCTTTTGTTCTGACCAAGCTCACTGTTCTGGCCATATAGGAAACACAGTAGAGTAGAAGAGTGCTCTTTTCTCTAAAGCAGAGTATGTTTCTTGTAAGGCGAGGTAGCGTTTGTTTCCCAGTCCTAAATGGAGTTGAATCACATGCAGTTTCTGGTCCTACAAACAAGAGTTGTTTTCTGGTAAGGAAAGTCACTATTGCGCTCCCATTGCCCTACACAAGGCAAATAGCACTCGCGTCTTTTCCCAGCAAGTACAGTGTTTTGGACTGAATAGGAGCTAGTGTTCTTGTCAGTTTCCTAAGCAGAGTTGAACTAGATATGGTCCATGTGTGTAAGAAGCACAGTCCTTTGTTCTGAGCAAGCTCACTGTTTGGACCCCATAGGAAACACAGTAGAGTAGAAGAGTGCTCTTTTCTCTAAAGCAGAGTGTGTTTCTTGTAAGGAGAGCTAGCGTTTGTTTCCCAGTCCTAAATGGAGTTGAATCACATGCAGTTTCTGGTCCTACGAGCAAGAGTTGTTTTCTGGTAAGGAAAGTCACTATTGTGCTCCCATTGCCATACACAGTGCAAATCGCACATGCGTCTGTTCCCAGCAAGTACAGTGTATTGGACTGAAGAGGAGCTACTGTTCTTGTTAGTTTCCTAAGCAGAATTGAACTAGATATGGCCGTGTGTGTAGGAAGCACAGTTCTTTTGTTCTGAGCAAGCTCACTGTTCGGACCCTATAGGAAACACAGTAGAGTAGAAGAGTGCTCTTTTCTCAAAAGCATAGTGTGTTTCTTGTAAGGCGAGCTAGCGTTTGTTTCCCAGTCCTAAATGGAGTTGAATCACATGCAGTTTCTGGTCCTATGAGCAAGAGTTTTTTTCTGGTAAGGAAAGACACTATTGCGCTCCCATTGCCATACACAGTGCAAATAGCACTCGCGTCTGTTCCCAGCAAGTACAGTGTATCGGACTGAAGAGGATCTACTGTTCTTGTCAGTTTCCTAAGCAGAGTTGAAGTAGATATGGCCCGTGTGTGTAGGAAGCACAGTTCTTATGTTCTGAGCAAGCTCACTCTTCTGGCCCTATAGGAAACACAGTAGAGTAGAAGAGTGCTCTTTTCTCAAAAGCAGAGTGTGTTTCTTGGAAAGCGAGCTTTAGTTTGTTTCCCAGTCCTAAATGGAGTTGAATCACATGCAGTTTCTGGTCCTACGAGCACGAGTTGTTTTCTGGTAAGAAGAGTCACTATTGCGCTGCCATTGCCATACACAGGACAAATAGCACTGGCGTCTGTTCCCAGCAAGTACAGTGCATTGGACTGAAGAGGATCTACTGTTCTTGTCAGGTTCCTAAGCAGAATTGAACTAGATATGGCCGTGTGTGTAGGAAGCACAGTTTTCTTGTTCTGAGCAAGCTCACTGTTCGGAACTCATAGGAAACACAGTAGAGTAGTAGTGTGCTCTTTTCTCAAAAGCAGAGTGTGTTTCTTGGAAGTCGAGCTAGCGTTTGTTTCCCAGTCCTAAATGAGTTGAGTCACATGCAGTTTTTTGTCCTACGAGCAAGAGTTGTTTTTTGGTATGACAAGTCACTATAGTGCTCCAATTGCCATACACAGTGCAAATAGCACTCGCGTCTGTTCCCCGCAAGTACAGTGTATTGGACTGAAGAGGAGCTACTGTTCTTGTCAGTTTCCTAAGCAGAGTTGAACTAGATATGGCCCATGTGTGTAGGAAGCACATTTCTTTTGTTCTGAGCAAGCTCACTGTTCTGGCCCAGTAGGAAACACAGAAGAGTAGAAGAGTGCTCTTTTCTCTAAAGCAGAGTGTGTTTCTTGTAAGGCGAGCTAGTTTTTGTTTCCCAGTCCTACATGGAGTTGAATCACATGCAGTTTCTGGTCCTACGAGCAAGAGTTGTTTTCTGGTAAGACAAGTCACTATTGGGCTCCAATTGCCATACACAGTGCAAATAGCACTTGCGTCTGTTCCCCGCAGGTACAGTGTATTGGACTGAAGAGGATCTAGTGTTCTTGTCAGTTTCCTAAGAAGAGTTGAACTAGATATGGCCCGTGTGTGTAGGAAGCACAGTTCTTTTGTTCTGAGCAAGCTCAATGTTCGGACACCATAGGAAACACAGTAGAGTAGAAGAGTGCTCTTTCCACAAAAACAGAGTGTGTTTCTTGTAAGGTGAGCTAGCTTTTGTTTGCCAGTCCTAAATGGAGTTGAATCACATGCAGTTTCTGGTCCTACGAGCAAGAGTTGTTTTATAGTAAGAAGAGTCACTATTGCGCTGTCATTAACATACGCAGGACAAATAGCACTGGCGTCTGTTCCCAGCAAGCACAGTGTATTGGACTGAAGAGGATCTACTGTCCTTTTCAGGTTCCTAAGCAGAATTGAACTAGATATGGTCGTGTATGTAGGAAGCACAGTTCTTTTGTTTTGAGCAGGCTCACTGTTCCGACCCCATAGGAAACACAGTAGAGAAGAAGAGTGCTCTTTTATCAAAAGCAGAGTGTGTTTCTTGTAAGGCGAGCTAGCGTTTGTTTCCCAGTCCTAAATGGAGTTGAGTCACATGCAGTTTCTGGTCCTACGAGCAAGAGTTGTTTTCCGGTAAGAAGAGTCACTATTGTGTTCCATTTGCCGTACACAGTGCAAATAGCACTCGCGTCTGTTCCCCGCAAGTACAGTGTATTGGACTGAAGAGGAGCTACTGTTCTTGTCAGTTTCCTAAGCAGAGTTGAACTAGATATGGCCCGTGTGTGTAGGAAGCACAGTTCTTTTGTTCTGAGCAAGCTCACTGTTCGGACCCCATAGGAAGCACAGTAGAGTAGAAGAGTGCTCTTTTCTCAAAAGCAGAGTGTGTTTCATGTAAGGCGAGCTAGCATTTGTTTCCCAGTCCTAAATGGAGTTGAATCACATGCAGTTTCTGGTCCTACGAGCAAGAGTTGTTTTCTGGTAAAGAAAGTCACTCTTGCGCTCCCATTGCCATACACAGTGCAAATAGCACTCGCGTCTGTTCCCAGCAAGTACAGTGTATCGGACTGAAGAGGAGCTACTCTTCTTGTTTGTTTCCTAAGCAGAGTTGAACTAGATATGGCCCGTGTGTATTAAGCACAGTTCTTTTGTTCTGAGCAAGCTCACTCTTCTGGCCCTATAGGAAACACAGTAGAGTAGAAGAGTGCTCTTTTCTCAAAAGCAGAGTGTGTTTCTTGGAAAGCGAGCTAGCTTTTGTTTCCCAGTCCTAAATGGAGTTGAATCACATGCAGTTTCTGGTCCTACGAGCAAGAGTTGTTTTCTGGTGAGAAGAGTGACTATTGCGCTGCCATTGCCATACACAGGACAAATAGCACTGGCGTCTGTTCCCAGCAAGTACAGTGCATTGGACTGAAGAGGATCTACTGTTCTTGTCAGGTTCCTAAGCAGAATTGAACTAGATATGGCCGTGTGTGTAGGAAGCACAGTTTTCTTGTTCTGAGCAAGCTCACTGTTCGGAACTCATAGGAAACACAGTAGAGTAGTAGTGTGCTCTTTTCTCAAAAGCAGAGTGTGTTTCTTGGAAGTCGAGCTAGCGTTTGTTTCCCAGTCCTAAATGAGTTGAGTCACATGCAGTTTTTTGTCCTACGAGCAAGAGTTGTTTTTTGGTATGACAAGTCACTATAGTGCTCCAATTGCCATACACAGTGCAAATAGCACTCACGTCTGTTCCCCGCAAGTACAGTGTATTGGACTGAAGAGGAGCTACTGTTCTTGTCAGTTTCCTAAGCAGAGTTGAACTAGATATGGCCCATGTGTGTAGGAAGCACATTTCTTTTGTTCTGAGCAAGCTCACTGTTCTGGCCCAGTAGGAAACACAGAGGAGTAGAAGAGTGCTCTTTTCTCTAAAGCAGAGTGTGTTTCTTGTAAGGTGAGCTAGCTTTTGTTTCCCAGTCCTACATGGAGTTGAATCACATGCAGTTTCTGGTCCTACGAGCAAGAGTTGTTTTCTGGTAAGACAAGTCACTATTGGGCTCCAATTGCCATACACAGTGCAAATAGCACTTGCGTCTGTTCCCCGCAGGTACAGTGTATTGGACTGAAGAGGATCTAGTGTTCTTGTCAGTTTCCTAAGAAGAGTTGAACTAGATATGGCCCGTGTGTGTAGGAAGCACAGTTCTTTTGTTCTGAGCAAGCTCACTGTTCGGACACCATAAAAAGCACAGTAGAGTAGAAGAGTGCTCTTTTCTCAAAAGCAGAGTGTGTTTCATGTAAGGCAACCTAGCATTTGTTTCCCAGTCCTAAATGGAGTTGAATCACATGCAGTTTCTGGTCCTACGAGCAAGAGTTGTTTTCTGGTAAGGAAAGTCATTATTGCGCTCCCATTGCCATATACAGTGCAAATAGCACTCGCGTCTGTTCCCAGCAAGTACAGTGTATCGGACTGAAGAGGAGCTATTGTTCTTGTCAGTTTCCTAAGCAGAGTTGAACTAGTTAGGTTCCGTGTGTAGGAAGCACAGTTCTTTTGTTCTGAGCAAGCTCACTGTTCTGGCCCTATAGGAAACACAGTAGAGTAGAAGAGTGCTCTCTTCTCTAAAGTAGAGTGTGTTTCTTGTAAGGCGAGCTAGAGTTTGTTTCCCAGTCCTAAATGGAGTTGAATCACATGCAGTTTCTAGTCCTACGAGCAAGAGTTGTTTTATGGTAAGAAGAGTCACTATTGCGCTGCCATTGCCATAAGCAGGACAAATAGCACTGGCGTCTGTTCCCAGCAAGTACAGTGTATTGGACTGAAGAGGATCTACTATTCTTGTCAGGTTCCTAAGCAGAATTGAACTAGATATGGCCGTGTGTGTAGGAAGCACAGTTCTTATGTTCTGAGGAAGTTCACTCTTCTGGCCCTTTAGGAAACACAGTAGAGTAGAAGAGTGCTCTTTTCTCAAAAGCAGAGTGTGTTTTTGTAAGGCGAGCTAGCGTTTGTTTCCCAGTCCTAAATGGAGTTGAATCACATGCAGTTTCTAGTTCTACGAGCAAGAGTTGTTTTCTGGTAAGAATAGTCACTATTGCGCTGCCATTGCCATACATAGGACAAATAGCACTGGCGTCTGTTCCCAGCAAGTACAGTGTATTGGACTGAAGAGGATCTACTGTTCTTTTCAGGTTCCTAAGCAGAATTGAACTAGATATGGCCATGTGTGTAGGAAGCACAGTTCTTTTGTTCTGAGCAAGCTCACTGTTTGGACACCATAGGAAACACAGTAGAGTAGAAGAGTGCTCTTTTCTCTAAAGCAGAGTGTGTTTCTTGTAAGGCGAGCTAGCGTTTGTTTCCCAGTCCTAAATGGAGTTGAATCACATGCAGTTTCTGGTCCTAATAGCAAGAGTTGTTTTCTGGTAAGGAAAGTCACTATTGTTCTCACCTTGCCATACATAGTGCAAATAGCTCTCACGTCTGTTTCCAGCAAGTACAGTGTATCGGACTGAAGAGGAGCTACTGTTCTTGTCAGTTTCCTAAGCAGAGTTGAACTAGATATGGCCCTCGTGTGTAGGAAGCACAGTTCTTTTTTTCTGAGCAAGCTCACTGTTTGGACCCCATAGGAAACACAGTAGAGTAGAAGAGTGCTCTTTTCTCTAAAGCAGAATGTGTTTCTTGTAAGGCGAGCTAGCTTTTGTTTCCCAGTCCTAAATGGAGTGGAATCACATGCAGTTTCTGGTCCTACGTGCAGGAAATGTTTTCTGGTAAGACAAGTCACTATTGTGCTCCAATGCCATACACAGTGCAAATAGCACTCGCTTCTGTTCCCCGCAAGTACAGTGTATTGGACTGAAGAGGAGCTACTGTTCTTGTTGGTTTCCTAAGCAGAGTTGAACTAGATATGGCCCGTGTGTAGGAAGCACAGTTCTTTTGTTCTGAGCAAGCTCACTTTTTGGACCCCATAGGAAACACAGTAGAGTAGAAGAGTGCTCTTTTCTCAAAAGCAGAGTGTGTTTCTTGTAAGGCGACCTAGCGTTTGTTTCCCAGTCCTAAATGGAGTTGAATCACATGCAGTTTCTGGTCCTAGGAGCAAGAGTTGTTTTCTGGTAAGGAAAGTCACTATTGCGCTCCCCTTGCCATACATAGTGCAAATAGCTCTCACGTCTGTTCCCAGCAAGTACAGTGTATCGGACTGAAGAGGAGCTACTGTTCTTGTCAGTTTCCTAAGCAGACTTGAACTAGATATGGCCGTGTGTGTAGGAAGCACAGTTTTTTTGTTCTGAGCAAGCTCACTTTTCGGAACATATAGGAAACACAGTAGAGTAGAAGAGTGCTCTTTTCTCAAATGCAGAGTGTGTTTTTGTAAGGCGAGCTAGCGTTTGTTTCCTAGTCCTAAATGGAGTTGAATCACATGCAGTTTCTGGTCCTATGAACAAGAGTTGTTTTCTGGTAAGGAAAGTCAATATTGCGCTCCCATTGCACTTTACAAGTCAAATAGCACTCGTGTCTTTTCCCAGCAAGTACAGTGTATTGGACTGAATAGGAGCTACTGTTCTTGTCAGTTTACTAAGCAGAATTGAACTAGATATGGTCCGTGCGTGTAGGAAGCACAGTTCTTTTGTTCTGAGCAAGCTCACTGTTTGGACCCCATAGGAAACACAGTAGAGAAGAAGAGTGCTCTTTTCTCTAAAGCAGAATGTGTTTCTTGTAAGGCGAGCTAGCGTTTGTTTCCCAGTCCTAAATGGAGTGGAATCACATGCAGTTTCTGGTCCTAGGAGCAAGAGTTGTTTTCTGGTAAGGAAAGTCACTATTGCACTCCCATTGCCATACACAGTGCAAATAGCCCTCCCGTCTGTTCCCAGCAAGTACAGTGTTTTGGACTGAAAAGTAGCTACTGTTCTTCTCAGTTTTCTAAGCAGAGTTGAACTAGATATGGCCCGTGTGTGTAGGAAGCACAGTTCTTTTGTTCTGAGCAAGCTCACTGTTCCGACCCGATAGGAAACACAATAGAGTAGAAGAGTGCTCTTTTCTCAAATGCAGAGTGTGTTTCATGTAAGGCGAGCTAACATTTGTTTCCCAGTCCTAAATGGAGTTGAATCACATGCAGTTTCTGGTCCTATGAGCAAGAGTTGTTTTCTGGTAGGAAGAGTCACTATTGCGCTGCCATTGCCATACACAGGACTAATAGCACTGGCGTCTATTCCCAGCAAGTACAGCGTATTGGACTGTAGAGGATCTACTGTTCTTGTCAGGTTCCTAAGTAGAATTGAACTAGATATGGCCGTGTGTGTAGGAAGCACAATTCTTTTGTTCTGAGCAAGCTCACTTTTCGGAACACATAGGAAACACAGTAGAGTAGAAGAGTGCTCTTTTCTCAAAAGCAGAGTGTGTTTTTGTAAGGCGAGCTAGCGTTTGTTTCCTAGTCCTAAATGGAGTTGAATCACATGCAGTTTCTGGTCCTATGAACAAGAGTTGTTTTCTGGTAAGGAAAGTCACTATTGCGCTCCCATTGCCCTTTACAAGGCAAATAGCACTCGCGTCTTTTCCCAGCAAGTACAGTGTATTGGACTGAATAGGAGCTACTGTTCTTGTCAGTTTACTAAGCAGAAACGAACTAGATATGGTCCCTGCGTGTAGGAAGCACAGTTCTTTTGTTCTGAGCAAGCTCACTGTTCGGACCCCATAGGAAACACAGTAGTGTAGAAGAGTGCTCTTTTCTCAAAAGCAGAGTGTGTTTCATGTAAGGCGAGCTAGCATTTGTTTCCCAGTCCTAAATGGAGTTGAATCACATGCAGTTTCTGGTCTTACGAGCAAGAGTTGTTTTCTGGTATGGAAAGTCACTATTGCGCTCCAATTGCCATACACAGTGCAAATAGCACTCGGGTCTGTTCCCAGCAAGTACATTGTATCAGACTGAAGAGGAGCTACTCTTCTTGTCAGTTTCCTAAGCAGAATTGAACTAGATATGGCCCGTGTGTAGGAAGCACAGTTCTTTTGTTCTGAGCAAGCTCACTGTTCTGGCCCTATAGGAAACACAGTAGAGTAGAAGAGTGCTCTTTTCTCTAAATCAGAGTGTGTTTCTTGTAAGGTGAGCTAGCTTTTGTTTCCCAGTTCTAAATGGAGTTGAATCACATGCAGTTTCTGGTCCTACGAGCAAGAGTTGTTTTCTGGTAAGAAGAGTCACTATTGCGCTGCCATTGCCGTACACAGGACAAATAGCACTCGCGTCTGTTCCCAGCAACTACAGTGTATTGAACTGAAGAGGATCTACTGTTCTTGTTAGGTTCCTAAGCAGACTTGAACTAGATATGGCCGTGTGTGTAGGAAGCACAGTTTTTTTGTTCTGAGCAAGCTCACTTTTCGGAACATATAGGAAACACAGTAGAGTAGAAGAGTGCTCTTTTCTCAAAAGCAGAGTGTGTTTTTGTAAGGCGAGCTAGCGTTTGTTTCCTAGTCCTAAATGGAGTTGAATCACATGCAGTTTCTGGTCCTATGAACAAGAATTGTTTTCTGGTAAGGAAAGTCACTATTGCGCTCCCATTGCCCTTTACAAGGCAAATAGCACTCGCGTCTTTTCCCAGCAAGTACAGTGTAATGGACTGAATAGGAGCTACTGTTCTTGTCAGTTTACTAAGCAGAATTGAACTAGATATGGTCCGTGCATGTAGGAAGCACAGTTCTTTTGTTCTGAGCAAGCTCACTGTTTGGACCCCATAGGAAACACAGTAGAGTAGAAGAGTGCTCTTTTCTCAAATGCAGAGTGTGTTTCATGTAAGGCGAGGTAGCATTTGTTTCCCAGTCCTAAATGGAGTTGAATCACATGAAGTTTCTGGTCTTACGAGCAATAGTTGTTTTCTGGTACGAAAAGTCACTATTGTGCTCCCATTGCCATACACAGTGCAAATAGCACTCGCGTCTGTTCCCAGCAAGTACAGTGTATCAGACTGAAGAGTAGCTACTGTTCTTGTCAGTTTCCTAAGCAGAGTTGAACTAGATATGGCCCATGTGTAGGAAGCACAGTCCTTTTGTTCTGAGCAAGCTCACTATTCTGGCCCTATAGGAAACAGAGTAGAGTAGAAGAGTGCTCTTTTCTCTAAAGAAAAGCGTGTTTCTTGTAAGGTGAGCTAGCTTTTGTTTCCCAGTCCTAAATGGTGTTGAATCACATGCAGTTTCTGATCCTACGAGCAAGAGTTGTTTTCTGGTATGAAGAGTCACTATTGCGCTGCCATTGCCATACACAGGACAAACAGCACTGGTGTCTGTTCCCAGCAATTACAGTGTACTGGACTGAAGAGGATCTACTGTCCTTGTCAGGGTCCTAAGCAGAATTGAACTAGATATGGCCGTGTGTAGGAAGCACAGTTCTTTTGTTCTGAGCAAGCTCACTGTTCGGAACACATAGGAAACACAGTAGAGTAGAAGAGTGCTCTTTTCTCAAAAGCAGAGTGTGTTTCTTGTAAGTCGAGCTAGCGTTTGTTTCCCAGTCCTAAATGGAGTTGAGTCACATGCAGTTTTTTGTCCTATGAACAAAAGTTGTTTTCTGGTAAGACAAGTCACTATTGTGCTCCAATTGCCATACACAGTGCAAATAGCACTCGCGTCTGTTCTCCGCAAGTACAGTGTATTGGACGGAAGAGGAGCTACTGCTCTTGTCAGTTTCCTAAGCACAGTTGAACTAGATATGGCCATGTGTGTAGGAAGCACAGTTCTTTTGTTCTGTGCAAGCTCACTGTTCGGACCCCATAGGAAACACAGTAGAGTAAAAGAGTGCTCTTTTCTCAAAAGCAGAGTGTGTTTCATGTAAGGCGAGCTAGCATTTGTTTCCCAGTCCTAAATGGAGTTGAATCACATGCAGTTTCTGGTCTTACGAGCAAGAGTTGTTTTCTGGTAAGGAAAGTCACTATTGCGCTCCCATTGCCATACACAGTGCAAATAGCACTCGCGTCTGTTCCCAGCAAGTACAGTGTATCGGACTGAAGAGGAGCTACTCTTCTTGTCAGTTTCCTATGCAGAATTGAACTAGATATGGCCCGTGTGTAGGAAGCACAGTTCTTTTGTTCTGAGCAAGCTCACTGTTTGGACCCCATAGGAAACACAGTAGAGTAGAAGAGTGCTCTTTTCTCCAAAGCAGAATGTGTTTCTTGTAAGGCGAGCTAGCGTTTGTTTCCCAGTCCTAAATGGAGTGGAATCACATGCAGTTTCTGGTCCTACGAGCAAGAGTTGTTTTCTGGTAAGGAAAGTCACTATTGCACTCCCATTGCCATACACAGTGCAAATAGCCCTCCCTTCTGTTCCCAGCAAGTACAGTGTTTTGGACTGAAAAGGAGCTACTGTTCTTCTCAGTTTCCTAAGCAGAGTTGAACTAGATAGGGCCCGTGTGTGTAGGAAGCACAGTTCTTTTGTTCTGAGCAAGCTCACTGTTCGGACCCGATAGGAAACACAATAGAGTAGAAGAGTGCTCTTTTCTCAAATGCAGAGTGTGTTTCATGTAATGCGAGCTAGCATTTGTTTCCCAGTCCTAAATGGAGTTGAATCACATGCAGTTTCTGGTCCTACGAGCAAGAGTTGTTTTCTGGTAAGAAGAGTCACTATTGCGCTGCCATTGCCATACACAGGACTAATAGCACTGGCGTCTGTTCCCAGCAAGTACAGTGTATTGGACTGTAGAGGATCTACTGTTCTTGTCAGGTTCCTAAGCAGAATTGAACTAGATATGGCCGTGTGTGTAGGAAGCACAGTTCTTTTGTTCTGAGCAAGCTCACTTTTCGGAACATATAGGAAACACAGTAGAGTAGAAGAGTGCTCTTTTCTCAAAAGCAGAGTGTGTTTTTGTAAGTCGAGCTAGCGTTTCTTTCCTAGTCTTAAATGGAGTTGAATCACATGCAGTTTCTGGTCCTATGAACAAGAATTGTTTTCTGGTAAGGAAAGTCACTATTGCGCTCCCATTGACCTTTACAAGGCAAATAGCACTCGCGTCTTTTCCCAGCAAGTACAGTGTATTGGACTGAATAGGAGCTACTGTTCTTGTCAGTTTTCTAAGCAGAATTGAACTAGATATGGTCCGTGCGTGTAGGAAGCACAGTTCTTTTGTTCTGAGCAAGCTCACTGTTTGGACTCCATAGGAAACACAGTAGAGTAGAAGAGTGCTCTTTTCTCAAAAGCAGAGTGTGTTTCATGTAAGGCGAGCTAGCATTTGTTTCCCAGTCCTAAATGGAGTTGACCATATGCAGTTTCTGGTCCTACGATCAAGAGTTGTTTTCTAATGAGGAAAGTCACTATTGCGCTCCCCTTGCCATACACAGTGCAAATAGCACTCGCGTCTGTTCCCAGCAAGTACAGTGTATCGGACTGAAGAGGAGCTACTGTTCTTGTCAGTTTCCTAAGCAGAGTTGAACTAGTTATGGACCGTGTGTAGGAAGCACAGTTCTTTTGTTCTGAGCAAGCTCACTCTTCTGGCCCTATATGAAACACAGTAGAGTGGAAGAGTGCTCTTTTCTCCAAAGCAGAGTGTGTTTCTTGTAAGGCGAGCTAGAGTTTGTCTCCCAGTTCTAAATGGAGTTGAATCACATGCAGTTTCTAGTCCTACAAGCAAGAGTTGTTTTCTGGTAAGAAGAGTCACTATTGAGCTGACATTGCCATACATAGGACAAATAGCACTGGCGACTGTTCCCAGCAAGTACAGTGTATTGGACTGAAGAGGATCTACTGTTCTTGTCAGGTTCCTAAGCAGAATTGAACTAGATATGGCCGTGTGTGTAGGAAGCACAGTTCTTTTGTTCTGAGCAAGCTCACTGTTCGGACACCATAGGAAACACAGTAGAGTAGAAGAGTGCTCTTTTCTCTAAAGCAGAGTGTGTTTCATGTAAGGTGAGCTAGCGTTTGTTTCCCAGTCCTAAATGGAGTTGAATCACATGCAGTTTCTGGTCCTAAGAGCAAGAGTTGTTTTCTGGTAAGGAAAGTCACTATTGTGCTCCCCTTGCCATACATAGTGCAAATAGCTCTCACGTCTGTTCCCAGCAAGTACAGTGTATCGGATTGAAGAGGAGCTACTGTTCTTGTCAGTTTCCTAAGCAGAGTTGAACTAGATATGGCCCGCGTGTGTAGGAAGCACAGTTCTTTTTTTCTGAGCAAGCTCACTGTTTGGACCCCATAGGAAACACAGTAGAGTAGAAGAGTGCTCTTTTCTCTAAAGCAGAATGTGTTTCTTGTAAGGCGAGCTAGCGTTTGTTTCCCAGTCCTAAATGGAGTGGAATCACATGCAGTTTCTGGTCCTACGAGCAGGAGTTGTTTTCTGGTAAGGAAAGTCACTATTGTGCTCCCATTGCCATACACAGGGCAAATAGCCCTCCCGTCTGTTCCCAGCAAGTACAGTGTATTGGACTGAAAAGGAGCTACTGTTGTTGTCAGGTTCTGAAGCAGAGTTGAACTAGATATGGCCCGTGTGTGTAGGAAGTACAGTTCTTTTTTTCTGAGCAAGCTCACCGTTCTGGCCCTATAGGAAACACAGTAGAGTAGAAGAGTGCTCTTTTCTCAAAAGCAGAGTGTGTTTCTTGTAAGGCGAGCTAGCGTTTGTTTCCCAGTCCTAAATGGAGTGGAATCACATGCAGTTTCTGGTCCTACGAGCAAGAGTTGTTTTCTGGTAAGAAGAGACACTATTGAACTGCCATTGCCATACACAGGACTAATAGCACTGGCGTCTGTTCCCAGCAAGTACAGTGTATTGGACTGAAGAGTATCTACTGTTCTTGTCAGTTTCCTAAGCAGACTTGAACTAGATATGCCCGTGTGTGTAGGAAGCACAGTTTTTTTGTTCTGAGCAAGCTCACTGTTCGGAACACATAGGAAACACAGTAGAGTAGAAGAGTGCTCTTTTCTCAAAAGCAGAGTGTGTTTCTTGTAAGTCGAGCTAGCGTTTGTTTCCCAGTCCTAAATGGAGTTGAGTCACATGCAGTTTTTTGTCCTATGAACAAAAGTTGTTTTCTGGTAAGACAAGTCACTATTGTGCTCCAATTGCCATACACAGTGCAAATAGCACTCGCGTCTGTTCTCCGCAAGTACAGTGTTGGTCGGAAGAGGAGCTACTGCTCTTGTCAGTTTCCTAAGCACAGTTGAAATAGATATGGCCATGTGTGTAGGAAGCACAGTTCTTTTGTTCTGCGCAAGCTCACTGTTCGGACCCCATAGGAAACACGGTAGAGTAGAAGAGTGCTCTTTTCTCAAAAGCAGAGTGTGTTTCTTGTAAGGTGAGCTAGCTTTTGTTTCCCATTCCTAAATGGAGTTGAATCACATGCAGTTTCTGGTCCTACGAGCAGGATTTGTTTTCTGGTAAGACAAGTCACTATTGTGCTCCAATGCCATACACAGTGCTAATAGCACTTGCGTCTGTTCCCCACAAGTACAGTGTATTGGACTGAAGAGGAGCTACTCTTCTTGTTGGTTTCCTAAGCAGAGTTGAACTAGATATGGCCCGTGTGTGTAGGAAGCACAGTTCTTTTGTTCTGAGCAAGCTCACTGTTCGGACCCGATAGGAAACACAATAGAGTAGAAGAGTGCTCTTTTCTCAAATGCAGAGTGTGTTTCATGTAATGTGAGCTAGCATTTGTTTCCCAGTCCTAAATGGAGTTGAATCACATGCAGTTTCTGGTCCTACGAGCAAGAGTTGTTTTCTGGTAAGAAGAGTCACTATTGCGCTGCCATTGCCATACACAGGACTAATAGCACTGGCGTCTGTTCCCAGCAAGTACAGTGTATTAGACTGTAGAGGATCTACTGTTCTTGTCAGGTTCCTAAGCAGAATTGAACCAGATATGGCCGTGTGTGTAGGAAGCACAGTTCTTTTGTTCTGAGCAAGCTCACTTTTCGGAACATATAGGAAACACAGTAGAGTAGAAGAGTGCTCTTTTCTCAAAAGCAGAGTGTGTTTTTGTAAGGCGAGCTAGCGTTTCTTTCCTAGTCTTAAATGGAGTTGAATCAAATGCAGTTTCTGGTCCTATGAACAAGAGCTGTTTTCTGGTAAGGAAAGTCACTATTGCGCTCCCATTGCCCTTTACAAGGCAAATAGCACTCGCGTCTTTTCCCAGCAAGTACAGTGTATTGGACTGAATAGGAGCTACTGTTCTTGTCAGTTTTCTAAGCAGAATTGAACTAGATATGGTCCGTGCATGTAGGAAGCACAGTTCTTTTGTTCTGAGCAAGCTCACTGTTTGGACCCCATAGGAAACACAGTAGAGTAGAAGAGTGCTCTTTTCTCAAAAGCAGAGAGTGTTTCATGTAAGGCGAGCTAGCATTTGTTTCCCAGTCCTAAATCGAGTTGATCATATGCAGTTTCTGGTCCTACGATCAAGAGTTGTTTTCTAATAAGGAAAGTCACTATTGCGCTCCCCTTGCCATACACAGTGCAAATAGCACTCGCGTCTGTTCCCAGCAAGTACAGTGTATCGGACTGAAGAGGAGCTACTGTTCTTGTCAGTTTCCTAAGCAGAGTTGAACTAGTTATGGACCGTGTGTAGGAAGCACAGTTCTTTTGTTCTGAGCAAGCTCACTGTTCGGACACCATAGGAAACACAGTAGAGTAGAAGAGTGCTCTTTTCTCAAAAGCAGAGTGTGTTTCATGTAAGGCGAGCTAGCGTTTGTTTCCCAGTCCTAAATGGAGTTGAATTACATGCAGTTTCTGGTCCTAAGAGCAAGAGTTGTTTTCTGGTAAGGAAAGTCACTATTGTGCTCCCCTTGCCATACAAAGTGCAAATAGCTCTCACGTCTGTTCCCAGCAAGTACAGTGTATCGGACTGAAGAGGAGCTACTGTTCTTGTCAGTTTCCTAAGCAGACTTGAACTAGATATGGCCGTGTGTGTAGGAAGCACAGTTTTTTTGTTCTGAGCAAGCTCACTTTTCGGAACACATGGGAAACACAGTAGAGTAGAAGAGTGCTCTTTTCTCAAAAGCAGAGTGTGTTTTTGTAAGGCGAGCTAGCGTTTGTTTCCTAGTCCTAAATGGAGTTGAGTCACATGCAGTTTCTGGTCCTATGAACAAGAGTTGTTTTCTGGTAAGGAAAGTCACTATTGCGCTCCCATTGCCCTTTACAAGGCAAATAGCACTCGCGTCTTTTCCCAGCAAGTACAGTGTATTGGACTGAATAGGAGCTACTGTTCTTGTCAGTTTACTAAGCACAATTGAACTAGATATGGTCCGTGCGTGTAGGAAGCTCAGTTCTTTTGTTCTGAGCAAGCTCACTGTTCTGGCCCTATAGGAAACACAGTAGAGTGGAAGAGTGCTCTTTTCTCTAAAGCAGAGTGTGTTTCTTGTAAGGCGAGCTAGCGTTTGTTTCCCAGTCCTAAATGGAGTGGAATCACATGCAGTTTCTGGTCCTACGAGCAAGAGTTGTTTTCTGGTAAGGAAAGTCACTATTGCACTCCCATTGCCATACACAGTGCAAATAGCCCTCCCATCTGTTCCCAGCAAGTACAGTGTATTGGACTGAAAAGGCGCTACTGTTCTTCTCAGTTTCCTAAGCAGAGTTGAACTAGATAGGGCCCGTGTGTGTAGGAAGCACAGTTCTTTTGTTCTGAGCAAGCTCACTGTTCTGGCCCTATAGGAAACACAGTAGAGTGGAAGAGTGCTCTTTTCTCTAAAGCAGAGTGTGTTTCTTGGACGGCGAGCTAGCGTTTGTTTCCCAGTCCTAAATGGAGTTGAATCACATGCAGTTTCTGGTCCTACGAGCAAGAGTTGTTTTCTGGTAAGAAGAGTCACTATTGTGCTGCCATTGCCATACACAGGACAAATAAAACTGGCGTCTGTTCCCAGCAAATGCAGTGTATTGGACTGAAGAGGATCTACTGTTCTTGTCAGGTTCTTAAGCAGAATTGAACTAGATATGGCCGTGTGTGTAGGAAGCACAGTTCTTTTGTTCTGAGCAAGCTCACTGTTCTGACCCCATAGGAAACACAGTAGAGTAGAAGAGTGCTCTTTTCTCAAAAGCAGAGTGTGTTTCTTGTAAGGCGAGCTAGCGTTTGTTTCCCAGTCCTAAATGGAGTTGAGTCACATGCAGTTTTTTGTCCTATGAGAAAGAGTTGTATTCTGGTAAGGAAAGTCACTGTTGCGCTCCCCTTGCCATACATAGTGCAAATAGCTCTCGCGTCTGTTCCCAGCAAGTACAGTGTATCGGACTGAAGAGGAGCTGCTGTTCTTGTCAGTTTCCTAAGCAGAGTTGAACTAGTTAGGGCCCGTGTGTAGGAAGCACAGTTCTTTTGTTCTGAGCAAGCTCACTGTTCTGGCCCTATAGGAAACACAGTAGAGTAGAAGAGTGCTCTTTTCTCAAAAGCAGAGTGTGTTTCTTGTAAGGCAAGCTAGCGTTTGTTTCCCAGTCCTAAATGGAGTTGAGTCACATGCAGTTTTTTGTCCTAGGAGCAAGAGATGTTTTCTGGTAAGACGAGTCACTATTGTGCTCCAATTGCCATACACAGTGCAAATAGCACTCGCGTCTGTTCCCCGCAAGTACAGTGTATTGGACGGAAGAGGAGATACTGTTCTTGTCAGTTTCCTAAGCAGAGTTGAACTAGATATGGCCCGTGTGTGTAGGAAGCACAGTTCCTTTGTTCTGAGCAAGCTCACTGTTCGGACCCCATAGGAAACACAGTTGAGTATAAGAGTGCTCTTTTCTCAAAAGCAGAGTGTGTTTCTTGTAAGGCGAGCTAGCGTTTGTTTCCCAGTCCTAAATGTAGTTGAATCACATGCAGTTTCTGGTCCTAAGAGCAAGAGTTGTTTTCTGGTAAGGAAAGTCACTATTGCGCTCCCCTTGCCATACATAGTGCAAATAGCTCTCACGTCTGTTCCCAGCAAGTACAGTGTATCGGACTGAAGAGGAGCTACTGTTCTTGTCAATTTCCTAAGCAGAGTTGAACTAGATATGGCCATGTGTGTAGGAAGCACAGTTCTTTTGTTCTGAGCAAGCTCACTGTTTGGACCCCATAGGAAACACAGTAGAGTAGAAGAGTACTCTTTTCTCCAAAGCAGAATGTGTTTCTTGTAAGGCGAGCTAGCGTTTGTTTCCCAGTCCTAAATGGAGTGGAATCACATGCAGTTTCTGGTCCTACGAGCAAGAGTTGTTTTCTGGTAAGGAAAGTCACTATTGCACTTCCATTGCCATACACAGTGCAAATAGCCCTCCCGTCTGTTCCCAGCAAGTACAGTGTTTTGGACTGAAAAGGAGCTACTGTTCTTCTCAGTTTCCTAAGCAGAGTTGAACTAGATAGGGCCCGTGTGTGTAGGAAGCACAGTTCTTTTGTTCTGAGCAAGCTCACTGTTCGGACCCGATAGGAAACACAATAGAGTAGAAGAGTGCTCTTTTCTCAAATACAGAGTGTGTTTCATGTAAGGCGAGCTAGCATTTATTTCCCAGTCCTAAATGGAGTTGAATCACATGCAGTTTCTGGTCCTACGAGCAAGAGTTGTTTTATGGTAAGAAGAGTCACTATTGTGCTGCCATTGCCATACACAGGACTAATAGCCCTGGCGTCTGTTCCCAGCAAGTACAGTGTATTGGACTGTAGAGGATCTACTGTTCTTGTCAGGTTCCTAAGCAGAATTGAACTAGATATGGCCGTGTGTGTAGGAAGCACAGTTCTTTTGTTCTGAGCAAGCTCACTTTTCGGAACACATAGGAAACACAGTAGAGTAGAAGAGTGCTCTTTTCTCAAAAGCAGAGTGTGTTTTTGTAAGGCGAGCTAGCGTTTGTTTCCTAGTCCTAAATGGAGTTGAATAACATGCAGTTTCTGGTCCTATGAACAAGAGTTGTTTTCTGGTAAGGAAAGTCACTATTGCGCTCCCATTGCCCTTTACAAGGCAAATAGCACTCGCGTCTTTTCCCAGCAAGTACAGTGTATTGGACTGAATAGGAGCTACTGTTCTTGTCAGTTTACTAAGCAGAATTGAACTAGATATGGTCCGAGCGTCTAGGAAGCACAGTTCTTTTGTTCTGAGCAAGCTCACTGTTTGGACCCCATAGGAAACACAGTAGAGTAGAAGAGTGCTCTTTTCTCAAAAGCAGAGTGTGTTTCATGTAAGGCGAGCTAGCATTTGTTTCCCAGTCCTAAATGGAGTTGATCATATGCAGTTTCTGGTCCTACGATCAAGAGTTGTTTTCTGGTAAGACAAGTCACTATTGTGCTCCAATGCCATACACAGTGCAAATAGCCCTCGCGTCTGTTCCCCGCAAGCACAGTGTATTGGAGTGAAGAGGAGCTACTGTTCTTGTTTGTTTCCTAAGCAGAGTTGAACAAGATATGGCCCGTGTGTGGAGAAAGCACAGTTCTTTGTTCTGAGCAAGCTCACTGTTTAGACCCCATAGGAAACACAGTAGAGTAGAAGAGTGCTCTTTTCTCTAAAGCAGAGTGTTTTTCTTGTAAGGCGAGCTATCGTTTGTTTAACAGTCCTAAATGGAGTTGAATCACATGCAGTTTGTGGTCCTAAGAGCATGAGTTGTTTTCTGGAAAGGAAAGTCACTATTGCGCTCCCCTTGCCATACATAGTGTCAATAGCTCTCACGTCTGTTCCCAGCAAGTACAGGGTATCGGACTGAAGAGGAGCTACTGTTCTTGTCAGTTTCCTAAGCAGAGTTGAACTAGATATGGCCCGTGTGTGTAGGAAGCACAGTTCTTTTGTTCTGAGCAAGCTCACTGTTTGGACTCCATAGGAAACACAGTAGAGTAGAAGAGTGCTCTTTTCTCTAAAGCAGAGTGTGTTTCTTGTAAGGCGAGCTAGCGTTTGTTTCCCAGTCCTAAATGGAGTTGAATCACATGCAGTTTGTGGTCCTAAGAGCATGAGTTGTTTTCTGGAAAGGAAAGTCACTATCGCGCTCCCATTGCCATACACAGTGCAAATAGCCCTCCCGTCTGTTCCCAGCAATTACAGAGTACTGGACTGAAAAGGAGCTACTGTTCTTCTCAGTTTCCTAAGCAGAGTTGAACTAGATGTGGCCCGTGTGTGTAGGAAGTACAGTTCTTTTTTTCTGCGCAAGCTCACTGTTCTGGCCCTATAGGAAACACAGTAGAGTAGAAGAGTGCTCTTTTCTCAAAAGCAGAGTGTGTTTCTTGTAAAGCGAGCTAGAGTTTGTTTCGCAGTCCTAAATGGAGTGGAATCACATGAGTTTCTGGTCCTACGAGCAAGAGTTGTTTTCTGGTAAGAAGAGACACTATTGAACTGCCATTGCCATACACAGGACAAATAGCACTGGCGTCTGTTCCCAGCAAGTACAGTGTATTGGACTGAATAGGACCTACTGTTCTTGTCAGTTTCCTAAGCAGACTTGAACTAGATATGCCCGTGTGTGTAGGAAGCACAGTTTTTTTGTTCTGAGCAAGCTCACTGTTCGGAACACATAGGAAACACAGTAGAGTAGAAGAGTGCTCTTTTCTCTAAAGCAGAGTGTGTTTCTTGTAAGGCGAGCTAGCGTTTGTTTCCCAGTCCTAAATGAAGTTGAATCACATACAGTTTCTGGTCCTAAGAGCAAGAGTTGTTTTCTGGTAAGGAAAGTCACTAATGTGCTCCCCTTGCCATACATAGTGCAAAGAGCTCTCACGTCTGTTCCCAGCAAGTACAGTGTATCGGACTGAAGAGGAGCTACTGTTCTTGTCAATTTCCTAAGCAGAGTTGAACTAGATATGGCCCGCATGTGTAGGAAGCACAGTTCTTTTGTTCTGAGCAAGCTCACTGTTTGGACCACCTAGGAAACACAGTAGAGTAGAAGAGTGCTCTTTTCTCTAAAGCAGAATGTGTTTCTTGCAAGGCGAGCTAGCGTTTGTTTCCCAGTCCTAAATGGAGTGGAATCACATGCAGTTTCTGGTCCTACGAGCAAGATTTGTTTTCTGGTAAGACAATTAACTATTGTGCTCCAATGCCATACACAGTGCAAATAGCACTGGTGTCTGTTCCCAGCAAGTACAGTGTATTGGACTGAAGAGGAGCTACTGTTCTTCTTGGTTTCCTAAGCAGAGTTGAACTAGATATGGCCCGTGTGTGTAGGAAGCACAGTTCTTTTGTTCTGAGCAAGCTCACTGTTCGGACCCAATAGGAAACACAATAGAGTAGAAGAGTGCTCTTTTCTCAAAAGCAGAGTGTGTTTTTGTAAGGCGAGCTAGCGTTTCTTTCCTAGTCTTAAATGGAGTTGAATCACATGCAGTTTCTGGTCCTATGAACAAGAGTTGTTTTCTGGTAAGGAAAGTCACTAATGAGCTCCCATTGCCCTTTACAAGGCAAATAGCACTCGCGTCTTTTCCCAGCAAGTACAGTGAATTCGACTGAATAGGAGCTACTGTTCTTGTCAGTTTTCTAAGCAGAATTGAACTAGACATGGTCCGTGCGTGTAGCAAGCACAGTTCTTTTGTTCTGAGCAAGCTCACTGCTTGGACCCCATAGGAAACACAGTAGAGTAGAAGAGTGCTCTTTTCTCTAAAGCAGAGTGTGTTTCATGTAAGGCGAGCTAGCATTTGTTTCCCAGTCCTAAATGGAGTTGATCATATGCAGTTTCTGGTCCTACAATCAAGAGTTGTTTTCTAATAAGGAAAGTCACTATTGCGCTCCCATTGCCATACACAGTGCAAATAGCCCTCGCGTCTGTTCCCAGCAAGTACAGTGTATCGGACTGAAGAGGAGCTACTGTTCTTGTCAGTTTCCTAAGCAGAGTTGAACTAGTTATGGCCCGTGTGTAGGAAGCACAGTTCTTTTGTTCTGAGCAAGCTCACTCTTCTGGCTCTATAGGAAACACAGTAGAGTGGAAGAGTGCTCTTTTCTCTAAAGCAGTGTGTGTTTCTTGTAAGGCGAGCTAGCGTTTGTTTCCCAGTCCTAAATGGAGTTGAATCACATGCAGTTTCTAGTCCTACAAGCAAGAGTTGTTTTCTGGTAAGAAGAGTCACTATTGCGCTGCCATTGCCATACATAAGACAAATAGCACTGGCGTCTATTCCCAGCAAGTACAGTGTATTGGACTGAAGAGTATCTACTGTTCTTGTCAGGTTCCTAAGCAGAATTGAACTAGATATGGCCGTGTGTGTAGGAAGCACAGTTCTTTTGTTCTGAGCAAGCTCACTGTTCGGACACCATAGGAAACACAGTAGAGTAGAAGAGTGCTCTTTTCTCTAAAGCAGAGTGTTTTTCTTGAAAGGCGAGCTAGCGTTTGTTTCCCAGTCCTAAATGGAGTTGAATCATATGCAGTTTCTGGTCCTAAGAGCAAGAGTTGTTTTCTGGTAAGGAAAGTCACTATTGTGCTCCCCTTGCCATACATAGTGGAAATAGCTCTCACGTCTGTTCCCAGCAAGTACAGTGTATCGGACTGAAGAGGAGCTACTGTTCTTGTCAGTTTCCTAAGCAGAGTTGAACAAGATATGGCCCGCGTGTGTAGGAAGCAGAGTTCTTTTGTTCTGAGCAAGCTCACTGTTTGGACCCCATAGGAAACACAGTAGAGTAGAAGAGTGCTCTTTTCTCTAAAGCAGAATGTGTTTCTTGTAACGCGAGCTAGCGTTTGTTTCCCAGTCCTAAATGAAGTGGAATCACATGCAGTTTCTGGTCCTACGAGCAGGAGTTGTTTTCTGGTAAGGCAAGTCACTATTGCGCTCCCATTGCCATACACAGGGCAAATAGCCCTCCCGTCTGTTCCCAGCAAGTACAGTGTATTGGACTGAAAAGGAGCTACTGTTCTTGTCAGGTTCCGAAGCAGAGTTGAACTAGATATGGCCCGTGTGTGTAGGAAGTACAGTTCTTTTTTTCTGAGCAAGCTCACTGTTCTGGCCCTATAGGAAACACAGAAAAGTAGAAGAGTGCTCTTTTCTCAAAAGCAGAGTGTGTTTCTTGTAAAGCGAGCTAGAGTTTGTTTCCCAGTCCTAAATGGAGTGGAATCACATGCAGTTTCTGGTCCTACGAGCAAGATTTGTTTTCTGGTAAGAAGAGTCACTATTGCGCTGCCATTGCCATACACAGGACAAATAGCACTGGCGTCTGTTCCCAGCAAGTACAGTGTATTGAACTGAAGAGGATCTACTGTTCTTATCAGGTTCCTAAGCAGACTTGAACTAGATATGGCCGTGTGTGTAGGAAGCACAGTTTTTTTGTTCTGAGCAAGCTCACTTTTCGGAACACATAGGAAACACAGTAGAGTAGAAGAGTGCTCTTTTCTCAAAAGCAGAGTGTGTTTTTGTAAGGCGAGCTAGCGTTTGTTTCCTAGTCCTAAATGGAGTTGAATCACATGCAGTTTCTGGTCCTATGAACAAGAGTTGTTTCCTGGTCAGGAAGGTCACTATTGCGCTCCCATTGCCCTTTACAAGGCAAATAGCACTCGCGTCTTTTCCCAACAAGTACAGTGTATTGGACTGAATAGGAGATACTGTTCTTGTCAGTTTACTAAGCAGAATTGAACTAGATTTGGTCCGTGCGTGTAGGAAGCACAGTTCTTTTGTTCTGAGCAAGCTCACTGTTTGGAACCCATAGGAAACACAGTTGAGTAGAAGAGTGCTCTTTTCTCAAAAGCAGAGTGTGTTTCTTGGAAGTCGAGCTAGCGTTTGTTTCCCAGTCCTAAATGGAGTTGAGTCACATGCAGTTTTTTGTCCTACGAGCAAGAGTTGTTTTCTGGTAAGACAAGTCACTATTGTGCTCCAATTGCCATACACAGTGCAAATAGCACTCGCGTCTGTTCCCCGCAAGTACAGTGTATTGGACGGAAGAGGAGCTACTGTTCTTGTCAGTTTCCTAAGCAGAGTTGAACTAGATATGGCCCATGTGTAGGAAGCACAGTTCTTTTGTTCTGAGCAAGCTCACTATTCTGGCCCTATAGGAAACACAGTAGAGTAGAAGAGTGCTCTTTTCTCAAAAGCAGAGTGTGTTTCATGTAAGGTGAGCTAGCATTTGTTTCCCAGTCCTAAGTGGAGTTGAATCACATGAAGTTTCTGGTCTTACGAGCAAGAGTTGTTTTCTGGTAAGGAAAGTCACTATTGCGCTCCCATTGCCATACACAGTGCAAATAGCACTCGCGTCTGTTCCCAGCAAGTACAGTGTATCGGACTGAAGAGGAGCTACAGTTCTTGTCAGTTTCCTAAGCAGAGTTGAATTAGATATGGCCCATGTGTAGGAAGCACAGTTCTTTTGTTCTGAGCAAGCTCACTATTCTGGCCCTATAGGAAACACAGTAGAGTAGAAGAGTGCTCTTTTCTCTAAAGCAAAGCATGTTTCTTGTAAGGTGAGCTAGCTTTTGTTTCCCAGTCCTAAATTGAGTTGAATCACATGCAGTTTCTGGTCCTACGAGCAAGAGTTGTTTTCTGGTAAGAAGAGTCACTATTGCGCTGCCATTGCCATACATAGGACAAATAGCACTGGCGTCTGTTCCCAGCAAGTACAGTGTATTGGACTGAAGAGGAGCTACTGTTCTTGTTGGTTTCCTAAGCAGAGTTGAACTAGATATGGCCCGTGTGTGTAGGAAGCACAGTTCTTTTGTTCTGAGCAAGCTCACTCTTCGGACCCGATAGGAAACACAATAGAGTAGAAGAGTGCTCTGTTCTCAAATGCAGAGTGTGTTTCATGTAAGGCGAGCTAGCATTTGTTTCCAAGTCCTAAATGGCGTTGAATCACATGCAGTATCTGGTCCTACGAGCAAGAGTTGTTTTCTGGTAAGAAGAGTCACTATTGCGCTGCCATTGCCATACACAGGACTAATAGCACTGGCGTCTGTTCCCAGCAAGTACAGTGTATTGGACTGTAGAGGATCTACTGTTCTTGTCAGGTTCCTAAGCAGAATTGAACTAGATATGGCCGTGTGTGTAGGAAGCACAGTTCTTTTGTTCTGAGCAAGCTCAGTATTCTGGCCCTATAGGAAACACAGTAGAGTAGAAGAGTGCTCTTTTCTCAAAAGCAGAGTATGTTTCATGTAAGGCGAGATAGCATTTGTTTCCCAGTCCTAAATGGAGTTGAATCACATGAAGTTTCTGGTCTTACGAGCAAGAGTTGTTTTCTGGTAAGGAAAGTCACTATTGCGCTCCCATTGCCATACACAGTGCAAATAGCACTCGCGTCTGTTCCCAGCAAGTACAGTGTATCGGACTTAAGGGGAGCTACTGTTCTTGTCAGTTTCCTAAGCAGAGTTGAACTAGATATGGCCCATGTGTAGGAAGCACAGTTCTTTTGTTCTGAGCAAGCTCAGTATTCTGGCCCTATAGGAAACACAGTAGAGTAGAAGAGTGCTCTTTTCTCTAAAGCAAAGCGTGTTTCTTGTAAGGTGAGCTAGCTTTTGTTTCCCAGTCCTAAATGGTGTTGAATCACATGCAGTTTCTGATACTACGAGCAAGAGTTGTTTTCTGGTATGAAGAGTCACTATTGCGCTGCCATTTCCATACACAGGACAAACAGCACTGGTGTCTGTTCCCAGCAATTACAGTGTACTGGACTGAAGAGGATCTAGTGTCCTTGTCAGGTTCCTAAGCAGAATTGAACTAGATATGGCCGTGTGTAGGAAGCACAGTTCTTTTGTTCTGAGCAAGCTCACTGTTCTGGCCCTATAGGAAACACAGTAGAGTAGAAGAGTGCTCTTTTCTCAAAAGCAGAGTGTGTTTCTTGTAAGGCGAGCTAGCGTTTGTTTCCCAGTCCTAAATGGAGTTGAGTCACATGCAGTTTTTTGTCCTACGAGCAAGAGTTGTTTTCTGGTAAGACGAGTCACTATTGTGTTCCAATTGCCATACACAGTGCAAAAAGCACTCGCGTCTGTTCCCTGCAAGTACAGTGTATCGGACTGAAGAGGAGCTACTGTTCTTGTCAGTTTCCTAAGCAGAGTTTAACTAGATATGGCCCGTGTGTAGGAAGCTCATTTCTTTTGTTTTGAGCAAGCTCTCTATTCTGGCCCTATAGGAAACACAGTAGAGTAGAAGAGTGCTCTTTTCTCTAAAGCAGAGTGTGTTTCTTGTAAGGTGAGCTAGCTTTTGTTTCCCAGTCCTAAATGGAGTTGAATCACATGCAGTTTCTGGTCCTACGAGCAAGAGTTGTTTTCTGCTAAGAAGAGTCACTATTGCGCTGCCATTTCCATACACAGGACAAACAGCACTGGCGTCTGTTCCCAGCAAGTACAGTGTATTGGACTGAAGAGGATCTACTGTTCTTGTCAGGTTCCTAAGAAGACTTGAACTAGATATGGCCGTGTGTGTAGGAAGCACAGTTTTTTTGTTCTGAGCAAGCTCACTTTTCGGAACACCTAGGAAACACAGTAGAGTAGAAGAGTGCTCTTTTCTCAAAAGCAGTGTGTGCTTCTTGTAAAGCGAGCTAGAGTTTGTTTCCCAGTCCTAAATGGAGTGGAATCACATGCAGTTTCTGGTCCTACGAGCAAGAGTTGTTTTCTGGTAAGAAGAGTCACTATTGCACTGCCTTTGCTATACACAGGACAAATAGCACTGGTGTCTGTTCCCAGCAAGTATAGTGTATTGCACTGAAGAGGATCTACTGTTCTTGTCAGGTTCCTAAGCAGACTTGAACTAGATATGGCCGTGTGTGTAGGAAGCACAGTTCTTTTGTTCTGAGCAAGCTCACTGTTCGGACACCATAGGAAACACAGTATAGTAGAAGAGTGCTCTTTTCTCAAAAGCAGAGTGTGTTTCTTGTAAGGCGAGCTCGCGTTTGTTTCCCAGTGTTAAATGGATTTGAATCACATGCAGTTTCTGGTCTTACGAACAAGAGTTGTTTTCTGGTAAGGAAAGTCACTATTGTGCTCCCTTTTCCATACACAGTGCAAATAGCACTCGCTTCTGTTCCCAGCAAGTACAGTGTATCGGACTGAAGAGGAGCTACTGTTCTTGTCAGTTTTCTAAGCAGAGTTGAACTAGATATGGCCCGTGTGTGTAGGAAGCTCAGTTCTTTTGTTTTGAGCAAGCTCTCTCTTCTGGCCCTATAGGAAACACAGTAGAGTAGAAGAGTGCTCTTTTCTCTAAAGCAGAGTGTGTTTCTTGTAAGGTGAGCTAGCCTTTGTTTCCCAGTCCTAAATGGAGTTGAATCACATGCAGTTTGTGGTCCTACGAGCAAGAGTTGTTTTCTGGTAAGAAGAGTCACTATTGCACTGCCATTTCCATACACAACAAACAGCACTGGCGTCTGTTCCCAGCAATTACAGTGTATTGGACTGAAGAGGATCTACTGTTCTTGTCAGGTTCCGAAGCAGAATTGAACTAGATATGGCCGTGTGTGTAGGAAGCACAGTTCTTTTGTTCTGAGCAAGCTCACTGTTCTGGCCCTATAGGAAACACAGTAGAGTAGAAGAGTGCTCTTTTCTCAAAAGCAGAGTGTGTTTCTTTTAAGGCGAGCTAGCGATTGTTTCCCAGTCCTAAATGGAGTGGAATCACATGCAGTTTCTGGTCCTACGAGCAAAAGTTGTTTTCTGGTAAGAAGAGACACTATTGCACTGCCATTGCCATACACAGGACAAACAGCACTGGCGTCTGTTCCCAGCAAGTACAGTGTATTGGACTGAAAAGGATCTACTGTTCTTGTCAGGTTCCTAAGCAGACTTGAACTAGATATGCCCTTGTGTGTAGGAAGCACAGTTTTTTTGTTCTGAGCAAGCTCACTGTTCGGACCCCATAGGAAACACAGTAGAGTAGAAGAGTGCTCTTTTCTCAAAAGCAGAGTGTGTTTCTTGGAAGTCGAGCTAGCGTTTGTTTCCTAGTCCTAAGTGGAGTTGAGTCACATGCAGTTTTTTGTCCTACGAGCAAGAGTTGTTTTCTGGTAAGACAAGTCACTATTGTGCTCCAATTGCCATACACAGTGCAAATAGCGCTCGCGTCTGTTCCCCGCAAGTACAGTGTATCGGACTGAAGAGGAGCTACTGTTCTTGTTTGTTTCCTAAGCAGAGTTGAACTAGATATGGCCCGTGTGTGTAGAAAGCACAGTTCTTTTGTTCTGAGCAAGCTCACTGTTCTGGCCCTATAGGAAACACAATAGAATAGAAGAGTGCTCTTTTCCGTAAAGCAGAGTGTGTTTCTTGTAAGGCGAGCTAGCGTTTGTTTCCCAGTCCTAAATGGAGTTGAATCACATGCAGTTTCTAGTCCTGCGAGCAAGAGTTGTTTTATGGTAAGAAGAGTCACTATTGCGCTCCCATTGCCCTACACAAGGCAAATAGCACTGGTGTCTTTTCCCAGCAAGTACAGTGTATTGGACTGAATAGAGGCTACTGTTCTTGTCAGTTTACTAAGCAGAGTTGAACTAGATATGGTCCGTGTGTGTAGGAAGCACAGTTCTTTTGTTCTGAGCAAGCTCACTGTTTGGACCCCATAGGAAACACAGTAGAGTAGAAGAGTGCTCTTTTCTCTAAAGCAGAGTGTGTTTTTTGTAAGGCGAGCTACCGTTTGTTTCCCAGTCCTAAATGTAGTGGAATCACATGCAGTTTCTGGTCCTACGTGCAAGAGTTGTTTTCTGGTAAGGAAAGTCACTATTGTGCTCCCATTGCCATACACAGTGCAAATAGCCCTCCCGTCTGTTCCCAGCAAGTACAGTGTATTGGACTGAAGAGGAGCTACTGTTCTTCTCAGTTTCCTAAGCAGAGTTCAACTAGATATGTCCCGTGTGTGTAGGAAGTACAGTTCTTTTTTTCTGAGCAAGCTCACTGTTCTGGCCCTATAGGAAACACAGTAGAGTAGAAGAGTGCTCTTTTCTCAAAAGCAGAGTGTGTTTCTTGTAAAGTGAGATAGAGTTTGTTTCCCAGTCCTAAATGGAGTTGAATCACATGCAGTTTCTGGTCCTACAAGCAAGAGTTGTTTTCTGGTAAGAAGAGTCACTATTGCGCTGCCATTGCCATACACAGGACAAATAGCACTGGCGTCTGTTCCCAGCAAGTACAGTGTATTGGACTGAAGAGGAGCTACTGTTCTTGTCAGGTTGCTAAGCAGAATTGAACTAGATATGGCCGTGTTTGTAGGAAGCACAGTTTTTTTGTTCTGAGCAAGCTCACTGTTCGGAACACATAGGAAACACAGTAGAGTAGAAGAGTGCTCTTTTCTCAAAAGCAGAGTGTGTTTCTTGTAAGGCGAGCTAGCATTTGTTTCCCAGTCCTAAATGGATTTGAATCACATGCAGTTTTTGGTCCTATGAGCAAGAGTTTTTTTTCTGGTAATAAAGTCACTATTGCGCTCCCATTGCCATAAACAGTGCAAATAGCACTCGCCTCTGTTCCCAGCAAGTACAGTGTATTGGACTGAAGCGTAGCTACTGTTCTTGTCAGTTTCCTAAGCAGAGTTGAACTAGATATGGCCCGTGTGTGTAGGAAAAACAGTTCTTTTGTTCTGAGCAAGCTCAAAGTTCGGACCCCATAGGAAACACAGTAGAGTAGAAGAGTGCTCTTTTCTCAAAAGCAGAGTGTGTTTCTGTAAGGCGAGCTACTGTTTGTTTCCCAGTCAGAAATGGAGTTGAATCCCATGCAGTTTCTGGTCCTAGGAGCAAGAGGTGTTCTCTGGTAAGGAAAGTTACTATTGCGCTCCCATTTCCATACACAGTGCAAATAGCACTCGCGTCTGTTCCCAGCAAGTACAGTGTATTGGACTGAAGCAGAGCTACTGTTCTTGTCAGTTTCCTAAGCAGAGATGAACTAGATATGGCCCCTGTGTGTAGGAAGCACAGTTCCTTTGTTCTGAGCAAACTCACTGTTCAGACCCCCTAGGAAACACAGTAGAGTAGATGAGTGCTCTTTTCTCAAAAGCAGAGTGTGTTTTTTGTAAGGCGAGCTAGCGTTTGTTTCCCAGTCCTAAATGGATTTGAATCACATGCAGTTTTTTGTCCTACGAGCAACAGGTGTTTTCTGGTAAGGAAAGTCACTATTGCGCTCCCATGTACATACACAGTGCAAATAGCACTCGCGTCTGTTCCCAGCAAGTACAGTGTATTGGACTGAAGCGTAGCTACTGTTCTTGTCAGTTTCCTAAGCAGAGTTGAACTAGATATGGCCCCTGTGTGTAGGAAGCACAGTTCTTTTGTTCTGAGCAAGCGCACTATTTGGACCCCATAGGAAAAACAGTAGAATAGAAGAGTGCTCTTTTCTCAAAATCAGAGAGTCTTTCTTGTAAGGCGACCTAGTGTTTGTTTCCCAGTCAGAAATGGAGTTGAATCCCATGCAGTTTCTGGTCCTAGGAGCAAGAGTTGTTTTCTGATAAGAAGAGTCACTATTGCGCTCCCATTTCCATACACAGTGTAAATAGCACTCGCGTCTGTTCCCAGCAAGTACAGTGTATTGGACTGAAGCGTAGCTACTGTTCTTGTGAGTTTCCTAAGCAGAGTTGAACTAGAATGGCCCCTGTGTGTAGGAAGCACAGTTCTTTTGTTCTGAGCAAGCTCACTATTCGGACCCCATAGGAAACACAGTAGAGTAGAAGAGTGCTCTTTTCTCAAAATCAGAGTGTCTTTCTTGTAAGGCGAGCTAGTATTTGTTTCCCAGTCAGAAATGGAGTTGAATCCCATGCAGTTTCTGGTCCTATGAGCAAGAGTTGTTTTCTGATAAGAAGAGACACTATTGTGCTCCTTTTGCCATACACAGTGCAAATAGCACTGGCGTCTGTTCCCAGCAAGTACAGTGTATTGGACTGAAGAGGAGCTACTGTTCTTGTCAGTTTCCTAAGCAGAGTTGAACTACATATGGTCCGTGTGTGTAGGAAGCACAGTTCTTTTGTTCTGAGCAAGCTCACTGTTCGGACCCCATAGGAAACACAGTAGAGTAGAAGAGTGCTCTTTTCTCAAAAGCAGAGTGTGTTTCTTGTAAGGCGAGCTAGCGTTTGTTTCCCAGTCCTAAATGGAGCTGAATCACATGCAGTTTCTGGTCCTACGAGCAAGAGTTGTTTTCTGATAAGGAAAGTCACTATTGTGCTCCTATTGCCATACACAGTGCAAATAGCACTGGCGTCTGTTCCCAGCAAGTACAGTGTATTGGACTGAAGAGGAGCTACTGTTCTTGTCAGTTTCCTAAGCAGAGTTGAACTACATATGGTCCGTGTGTGTAGGAAGCACAGTTCTTTTGTTCTGAGCAAGCTCACTGTTCGGACACCATAGGAAACACAGTAGAGTAGAAGAGTGCTCTTTTCTGAAAAGCAGAGTGTGTTTCTTGTAAGGCGAGCTAGCATTTGTTTCCCAGTCCTAAATGGATTTGAATCACATGCAGTTTTTGGTCCTACGAGCAAGAGTTTTTTTCTGGTAATAAAGTCACTATTGCGCTCCCATTGCCATAAACAGTGCAAATAGCACTCGCCTCTGTTCCCAGCAAGTACAGTGTATTGGACTGAAGCGTAGCTACTGTTCTTGTCAGTTTCCTAAGCAGAGTTGAACTAGATATGGCCCGTGTGTGTAGGAAAAACAGTTCTTTTGTTCTGATCAAGCTCAATGTTCGGACCCCATAGGAAACACAGTAGAGTAGAAGAGTGCTCTTTTCTCAAAAGCAGAGTGTGTTTCTGTAAGGCGAGCTACTGTTTGTTTCCCAGTCAGAAATGGAGTTGAATCCCATGCAGTTTCTGGTCCTAGGAGCAAGAGGTGTTCTCTGGTAAGGAAAGTTACTATTGCGCTCCCATTTCCATACACAGTGCAAATAGCACTCGCGTCTGTTCCCAGCAAGTACATTGTATTGGACTGAAGCAGAGCTACTGTTCTTGTCAGTTTCCTAAGCAGAGATGAACTAGATATGGCCCGTGTGTGTAGGAAGCACAGTTCTTTTGTTCTGAGCAAGCTCACTGTTCAGACCCCCTAGGAAACACAGTAGAGTAGATGAGTGCTCTTTTCTCAAAAGCAGAGTGTGTTTTTTGTAAGGCGAGCTAGCGTTTGTTTCCCAGTCCTAAATGGATTTGAATCACATGCAGTTTTTTGTCCTACGAGCAAGAGGTGTTTTCTGGTAAGGAAAGTCACTATTGCGCTCCCATGTACATACACAGTGCAAATAGCACTCGCGTCTGTTCCCAGCAAGTACAGTGTATTGGACTGAAGCGTAGCTACTGTTCTTGTCAGTTTCCTAAGCAGAGTTGAGCTAGATATGGCCCCTGTGTGTAGGAAGCACAGTTCTTTTGTTCTGAGCAAGCGCACTATTTGGACCCCATAGGAAAAACAGTAGAGTAGAAGAGTGCTCTTTTCTCAAAATCAGAGAGTCTTTCTTGTAAGGCGACCTAGTGTTTGTTTCCCAGTCAGAAATGGAGTTGAATCCCATGCAGTTTCTGGTCCTAGGAACAAGAGTTGTTTTCTGATAAGAAGAGTCACTATTCCGCTCCCATTTCCATACACAATGTAAATAGCACTCGTGTCTGTTCCCAGCAAGTACAGTGTATTGGACTGAAGCGTAGCTACTGTTCTTGTGAGTTTCCTAAGCAGAGTTGAACTAGATATGGCCCGTGTGTGTAGGAAGCACAGTTCTTTTGTTCTGAGCAAGCTCACTATTCGGACCCCATAGGAAACACAGTAGAGTAGAAGAGTGCTCTTTTCTCAAAATCAGAGTGTCTTTCTTGTAAGGCGAGCTAGTATTTGTTTCCCAGTCAGAAATGGAGTTGAATCCCATGCAGGTTCTGGTCCTATGAGCAAGAGTTGTTTTCTGATAAGAAGAGACACTATTGTGCTCCTATTGCCATACACAGTGCAAATAGCACTGGCGTCTGTTCCCAGCAAGTACAGTGTATTGGACTGAAGAGGAGCTACTGTTCTTGTCAGTTTCCTAAGCAGAGTTGAACTACATATGGTCCGTGTGTGTAGGAAGCACAGTTCTTTTGTTCTGAGCAAGCTCACTGTTCGGACCCCATAGGAAACACAGTAGAGTAGAAGAGTGCTCTTTTCTCAAAAGCAGAGTGTGTTTCTTGTAAGGCGAGCTAGCATTTGTTTCCCAGTCCTAAATGGAGCTGAATCACATGCAGTTTCTGGTCCTACGAGCAAGAGTTGTTTTCTGATAAGGAAAGTCACTATTGTGCTCCTATTGCCATACACAGTGCAAATAGCACTGGCGTCTGTTCCCAGCAAGTACAGTGTATTGGACTGAAGAGGAGCTACTGTTCTTGTCAGTTTCCTAAGCAGAGTTGAACTAGATATGGCCCGTGTGTGTAGGAAGCACAGTTCTTTTGTTCTGAGCAAGCTCACTATTCGGACCCCATAGGAAACATAGTAAAGTAGAAGAGTGCTCTTTTCTCAAAATCAGAGTGTCTTTCTTGTAAGGCGAGCTAGTGTTTGTTTCCCAGTAGAAATGGAGTTGAATCCCATGCAGTTTCTGGTCCTATGAGCAAGAGTTGTTTTCTGATAAGAAGGGTCACTATTGTGCTCCTATTGCCATACACAGTGCAAATAGCACTCGCCTCTGTTCCCAGCAAGTACAGTGTATTGGACTGAGTAGGAGCTACTGTTCTTGTCAGTTTCCTAAGCAGAGTTGAACTACATATGGTCCGTGTGTGTAGGAAGCACAGTTCTTTTGTTCTGAGCAAGCTCACTCTTCGGACCCCATAGGAAACACAGTAGTGTAGACGAGTGCTCTTTTCTCAAAAGCAGAGTGTGTTTCTTGTAAGGCGAGCAAGCATTTGTTTCCCGTCCTAAATGGAGCTGAATCACATTCAGTTTCTGGTCCTCCGAGCAAGAGTTGTTTTCTGGTAAGGAAAGTCACTATTGCGCTCCCATTGCCATACACAGTGCAAATAGCACTCGCGTCTGTTCCCAGCAAGTACAGTGTATTGGACTGAAGAGGAGCTACTGTTCTTGTCAGTTTCCTAAGCAGAGTTGAACTAGATATGGCCCGTGTGTGTAGGAAGCACAGTTCTTTTGTTCTGAGCAAGCACAATGTTCGGACCCCATAGGAAAAACAGTCGAGTAGAAGAGTGCTCTTTTCTCAAAAGCAGAGTGTGTTTCTTGTTAGGCGAGCTATCGTTTGTTTCCCAGTCCTAAATGGAGTTGAATCACATGCAGATTCTTGTCCTACGCACAAGAGTTGTTTTCTGGTAAGAAGAGTCACTATTGCGCTCCCATTGTCATACACAGGGAAAATAGCACTGGCGTCTGTTCCCAGCATGTACAGTGTATTGGACTGAACAGGAGCTACTGTTCTTTTCAGTTTCCTAAGCAGAATTGAACTAGATATGGCAGTATTTGTAGGAAGCACAGTTCTTTTGTTCTGAGCAAGCTCACTCTTCTGGCCCTATAGGAAACACAGTAGAGTAGAAGAGTGCTCTTTTCTCAAAAGCAGAGTGTGTTTCTTGTAAGGCGAGCTAGCGTTTGTCTCCTAGTCCTAAATGGATTTGAATCACATGCAGTTTTTGGTCCTATGAGCAAGAGTTGTTTTCTGGTAATAAAGTCACTATTGCGCTCCCATTGCCATACACAGTGCAAATAGCACTCGCATCTGTTCCCAGCAAGTACAGTGTATTGGACTGAAGCGGAGCTACTGTTCTTATCAGTTTCCTAAGCAGAGTTGAACTCGATATGGCCAGTGTGTGTAGGAAAAACAGTTCTTTTGTTCTGAGCAAGCTCACTGTTCGGACCCCATAGGAAACACAGTAGAGTAGAAGAGTGCTCTTTTCTCAAAAGCAGAGTGTGATTCTGCAAGGCGAGCTAATGTTTGTTTCCCAGTAAGAAATGGAGTTTAATCCCATGCAGTTTCTGGTCCTAGGTGCAAGAGGTGTTCTCTGGTAAGGAAAGTCACTATTGTGCTCCCATTTCTATACACAGTGCAAATAGCACTCGCGTCTGTTCCCAGCAAGTACATTGTATTGGACTGAAGCAGAGCTACTGTTCTTGTCAGTTTCCTAAGCAGAGATGAACTAGATATGACCCGTGTGTGTAGGAAGCACAGTTCTTTTGTTCTGAGCAAGCTCACTGTTCAGACCCCCTAGGAAACACAGTAGAGTAGAAGAGTGCTCTTTTCTCAAAAGCAGAGTGTGTTTTTTGTAAGGCGAGCTAGCGTTTGTTTCCCAGTCCTAAATGGAGTTGAATCACATGCAGTTTTTTGTCCTACGAGCAAGAGGTGTTTTCTGGTAAGGAAAGTCACTATTGCGCTCCCATTTACATACACAGTGCAAATAGCACTCGCGTCTGTTCCCAGCAAGTACAGTGTATTGGACTGAATAGGAGCTACTGTTCTTGTCAGTTTCCTAAGCAGAGTTGAACTACAGATGGTCCGTGTGTGTAGGAAGCACAGTTCTTTTGTTCTGAGCAAGCTCACTGTTCGGACCCCAAAGGAAACACAGTAGAGTAGAAGAGTGCTCTTTTCTCAAAAGCAGAGTGTGTTTCTTGTAAGGCGAGCTAGCATTTGTTTCCCAGTCCTAAATGGAGCTGAATCACATGCAGTTTCTGGTCCTACAAGCAAGAGTTGTTTTCTGGTAAGGAAAGTCACTATTGCGTTCCCATTGCCATACACAGTGCAAATAGCACTCGCGTCTGTTCCCAGCAAGTACAGTGTATTGGACTGAAGCGGAGCTACTGTTCTTGTCAGTTTCCTAAGCAGAGTTGAACTAGATATGGCCCGTGTGTGTAGGAAGCCCAGTACTTTTGTTCTGAGCAAGCTCACTGTTCGGACCCCATAGGATACACAGTCGAGTAGAAGAGTGCTCTTTTCTCAAAAGCAGAGTGTGTTTATTGTTAGGCGAGCTAGCATTTGTTTCCCAGTCCTAAATGGAGTTGAATCACATGCAGTTTCTTGTCCTACGAGCAAGAGTTGTTTTCTGGTAATAAGAGTCACTATTGCGCTCCCATTTTCATACACAGGCCAAATAGCACTGGCGTCTGTTGCCAGCATGTACAGTGTATTGCACTGAACAGGAGCTACTGTTTTTTTCAGTTTCCTAAGCAGAATTGAACTAGATATGGCAGTATTTGTATGAAGCATAGTTCTTTTGTTCTGAGCAAACTCACTGTTCTGGCCCTATAGGAAACACAGTAGAGTAGAAGAGTGCTCTTTTCTCAAAAGCAGAGTGTTTCTTGTAAGGCGAGCTAGCATTTGTTTCCCAGTCCTAAACGGAGTTGAATCACATGCAGTTTTTGGTCCTACGAGCAAGAGTTGTTTTCTGGTAAGGAAAGTCACTATTGTGCTCCCATTTCCATACTCAGTGCAAATAGCACTCGAGTCTGTTCCCAGCAAGTACAGTGTATTGGACTGAAGCGGAGCTACTGTTCTTGTCAGTTTCCTAAGCAGAGTTGAACTAGATATGGCCCGTGTGTGTAGGAAGCCCAGTTCTTTTGTTCTGAGCAAGCTCACTGTTCGGACCCCATTTGATACACAGTCGAGTAGAAGAGTGCTCTTTTCTCAAAAGCAGAGTGTGTTTCTTGTTAGGCGAGCTAGCATTTGTTTCCCAGTCCTAAATGGAGTTGAATCACATGCAGTTTCTTGTCCTATGAGCAAGAGTTGTTTTCTGGTAAGAAGAGTCACTATTGCGCTCCCATTTTCATACACAGGCCAAATAGCACTGGCGTCTGTTCCCAGCATGTACAGTGCATTGCACTGAACAGGAGCTACTGTTTTTTTCAGTTTCCTAAGCAGAATTGAACTAGATATGGCAGTATTTGTATGAAGCACAGTTTTTTTGTTCTGAGCAAACTCACTGTTCTGGCCCTATAGGAAACAGTAGAGTAGAAGAGTGCTCTTTTCTCAAAAGCAGAGTGTTTCTTGTAAGGCGAGCTAGCATTTGTTTCCCAGTCCTAAACGGAGTTGAATCACATGCAGTTTTTGGTCCTACGAGCAAGAGTTGTTTTCTGGTAAGGAAAGTCACTATTGTGCTCCCATTTCCTTACTCAGTGCAAATAGCACTCGCGTCTGTTCCCAGCAAGTACAGTGTATTGGACTGAAGAGGAGCTACTGTTCTTGTCAGTTTCCTAAGCAGAGTTGAACTAGATATGGCCCATGTGTGTAGGAAGCACAGTTCTTTTGTTCTGAGCAAATTCACAGTTCTGGCCCAATAGGAAACACACTAGAGTAGAAGTGTGCTCTTTTCTCAAAAGCAGAGTGTGTTTCTTGTAAGGCGAGCTAGCATTTGTTTCCCAGTCAGAAATGGAGTTGAATCCCATGCAGTTACTTGTCCTATGAGCAAGAGTTGTTTTCTGATAAGAAGAGTCACTATTGTGCTCCTATTGCCATATACATTGCAAATAGCACTTGCGTCTGTTCTCGGTAGTACAGTGTATTGGACTGAAGAGGAGCTACCGTTCTTGTCAGTTTCCTAAGCAGAGTTGAACTAGATATGGCCCGTGTGTGTAGGAAGCACAGTTCTTTTGTTCTGAGCAAGCTCAATGATCGGACCCCGTAGGAAACAGTGGAGTAGAATACTGCTCTTTTCTCAAAAGCAGAGTGTGTTTCTTGTAAGGCGAGCTAGCGTTTGTTTCTCAGTCCTAAATGGAGTTGAATCACATGCAGTTTTTGGTCCTCGAGCAAAAGTTGTTTTCTGGTAATAAAGTCACTGTTGCGCTCCCATTGATATACACAGTGTAAATAGCACTCGCATCTGTTCCCAGCAAGTACAGTTTATTGGACTGAAGCGGAGCTACTGTTCTTGTCAGTTTCCTAAGCAGAGTTGAACTAGATATGGCCCATGTGTGTAGGAAGCCCAGTTCTTTTGTTCTGAGCAAGCTCACTATTCAGACCCCATAGGAAAGACAGTAGAGTAGAAGAGTGCTCTTTTCTCAAAATCAGAGAGTCTTTCTTGTAAGGCGAGCTAGTGTTTGTTTCCCAGTTAGAAATGGAGTTGAATCCCATGCAGTTTCTGGTCCTATGAGCAAGAGGTGTTTTATGGTAAGGAAAGTCACTATTGCGCTCCCATTTCCATACACAGTGCAAATAGCACTCGCGTCTGTTCATAGCAAGTACAGTGTATTGGACTCAAGAGGAGCTACTGTTCTTGTCAGTTTCCTAAGCAGAGATGAACTAGATATGGCCCGTGTGTGTAGGAAGCACAGTTCTTTTGTTCTGAGCAAGCTCACTGGTCAGACCCCCTAGGAAACACAGTAGAGTAGAAGAGTGCTCTTTTCTCAAAAGCAGAGTTTGTTTTTTGAAAGGCGAGAAAGCGTTGTTTCCCAGTCCTAAATGGAGTTGAATCACATGCAGTTTTTGGTCCTACGACCAAGAGTTGTTTTCTGGTAAGGAAAGTCACTATTGCGCTCGCATTTCCATACACAGTGCAAATAGCACTCACGTCTGTTCCCAGCAAGTACAGTGTATTGGACTGAAGCGTAGCTACTGTTCTTGTCAGTTTCCTAAGAGTTGAACTAGATATGGCCCCTGTGTGTAGGAAGCACAGTTCTTTTGTTCTGAGCAAGCTCACTATTCGGACCCCATAGGAAACGCAGTAGAGTAGAAGAGTGCTCTTTTCTCAAAATCAGAGTGTCTTTCTTGTAAGGCGAGCTAGTGTTTGTTTCCCAGTCAGAAATGGAGTTGAATCCCATGCAGTTTCTGGTCCTATGAGCAAGAGTAGTTTTCTGATAAGAAGAGTCACTATTGTGCTCCTATTGCCATACACAGTGCAAATAGCACTCGCGTCTGTTCCCAGCAAGTACAGTGTATTGGACTAAATAGGAGCTACTGTTCTTGTCAGTTTCCTAAGCAGAGTTGAACTACATATGGTCCGTGTGTGTAGGAAACACAGTTCTTTTGTTCTGAGCAAGCTCACTGTTCGGACCCTATAGGAAACACAGTAGAGTAGAAGAGGGCTCTTTTCTCAAAAGCAAAGTGTGTTCCTTGTAAGGCGAGCTAGTGTTTGTTTCCCACTCCTAAATGGAGCTGAATCACATGCAGTTTCTGGTCCTACGAGCAAGAGTTGTTTTCTGGTAAGGAAAGTCACTATTGCACTCCCATTGCTATATACAGTGCAAATAGCACTCGCGTCTGTTCCCAGCAAGTACAGTGTATTGGACTGAAGAGGAGCTACTGTTCTTGTCAGTTTCCTAAGCAGAGTTGAACTAGATATGGCCCGTGTGTGTAGGAAGCAAAGTTCTTTTGTTCTGAGCAAGCTCAGTGTTCGGACCCCATAGGATACACAGTCGAGGAGAAGAGTGCTCTTTTCTCAAAAGCAGAGTGTGTTTCTTGTTAGGCGAGCTAGCGTTTGTTTCCCAGTCTTAAATGGAGTTGAATCACATGCAGTTTCTTGTCCTATGAGCAAGAGTTGTTTTCTGGTAAGAAGAGTCACTATTGCGTTCCCATTGTCATGCACAGGGCAAATAGCACTGGTGTCTGTTCCCAGCAAGTACAGTGTATTGGACTGAAGCGGAGCTACTGTTCTTGTCAGTTTCCTAAGCAGAGTTGAACTAGATATGGCCCCTGTTTGTAGGAAGCTCAGTTCTTTTGTTCTGAGCAAGCTCACTGTTCCGAACCCATAGGATACACAGTAGAGTAGAAGAGTGCTCTTTTCTCAAAGCAGAGTGTATTTCTTGTAAGGAGAGCTAGCGTTTGTTTCCCAGTCCTAAATGGAGTTGAATCACATCCAGTTTCTGGTCCTACGAGCAAGAGTTGTTTTCTGGTAAGAAGAGTCACTACTGTGCTCCCATTGTCATACAAAGGGCAAATAGCCCTGGTGTCTGTTCCCAGCATGTACAGTGTATTGGACTGAAGAGGAGCTACTGTTCTTGTCAGTTTCCTAAGCAGAGTATAACTAGATATGGCCCCTGTGTGTAGGTAGCACAGTTCTTTTGTTCTGAGCAAGCTCACTGTTCTGGCCCTATAGGAAACACAGTAGAGTAGAAGAGTGCTCTTTTCTCAAAAGCAGAGTGTGTTTTTGTAAGGTGAGCTAGCGTTTGTTTTTCAGTCCTAAATTGAGTTGAATCACATGCAGTTTTTGGTCCTACGACCAAGAGTTGTTTTCTGGTAAGGAAAGTCACTATTGCGCTCCCATTTACATACACAGTGCAAATAGCACTCGCGTCTGTTCCCAGCAAGTACAGTGTATTGGACTGAATAGGAGCTACTGTTCTTGTCAGTTTCCTAAGCAGAGTTGAACGAGATATGTCCCGTGTGTGTAGGAATCACAGTTCTTTTGTTCTGAGCAAGCTCACTATTCAGACCCCCTAGGAAACACAGTAGAGTAGAAGAGTGCTCTTTTCTCAAAATCAGAGAGTCTTTCTTGTAAGGCGAGCTAGTGTTTGTTTCCCAGTCAGAAATGGAGTTGAATCCCATGCAGTTTCTTGTCCTATGAGTAAGAGTTGTTTTCTGATAAGAAGAGTCACTATTGTGCTCCTATTGCCATACACAGTGCAAATAGCACTCGCGTCTGTTCCCAGCTAGTACAGTGTATTGGACTGAAGAGGAGCTACCGTTCTTGTCAGTTTCCTAAGCAGAGTTGAACTACATATGGCCCGTGTGTGTCGGAAGCACAGTTCTTTTGTTCTGAGCAAGCTCACTGTTCAGACCCCATAGGAAACACAGTAGAGTAGAAGAGTGCTCTTTTCTCAAAAGCAGAGTGTGTTTCTTGTAAGGCGAGCTAGCGTTTGTTTCCCAGTCCTAAATGGAGTTGAATCACATCCAGTTTTTGGTCCTACGAGCAAGAGTTGTTTTCTGGTAAGGAAAGTCACTATTGCGCTCCCAGTGCCATACACAGTGCAAATAGCACTCCCGTCTGTTCCCAGCAAGTACAGTGTATTGGACTGAAGAGGAGCTACTGTTCCTGTCAGTTTCCAAAGCAGAGTTGAACTAGATATGGCCCGTGTGTGTAGGAAGCACAGTTCTTTTGTTATGAGCAAGCTCAATGTTCGGGACCCATAGGAAACACAGTAGAGTAGAAGACTGCTCTTTTCTCAAAAGCAGAGTGTGATTCTTGTAAGGCGAGCTAGTGTTTGTTTCCCAGTCAGAAATGAAGTTGAATCCCATGCAGTTTCTGGTCCTACGAGCAAGAGGTGTTTTATGGTAAGGTAAGTCACTATTGCGCTCCCATTTCCATACACAGTGCAAATAGCACTCGCGTCTGTTCTTAGCAAGTACAGTGTATTGGACTGAAGCATAGCTACTGTTCTTGTCAGTTTCCTAAGCAGAGTTGAACGAGATATGGCCCCTGTGTGTAGGAAGCACAGTTCTTTTGTTCTGAGCAAGCTTACTGTTCAGACCCCATAGGAAACACAGTAGTGTAGAAGAGTGCTCTTTTATCAAAAGCAGTGTGTGTTTCTTGTAACGCAAGCAAGCGTTTGTTTCCCAGTTCAAAATGGAGTTGAATCACATGCAGATTCTGTTCCTATGAGCAAGAATTGTTTTCTGGTAAGAAGAGTCACTATTGCGCTCCCATTGCCATACACAGTGCAAATAGCACTCGCGTCTGTTCCCAGCAAGTACAGTGTATTGGACTGAAGAGGAGCTACTGTTCTTGTCAGTTTCCTAAGCAGAGTATAACTAGATATGGCCCCTGTGTGTAGGAAGCACAGTTCTTTTGTTTGAGCAAGATCACAGTTCTGGCCCTATAGGAAACACAGTAGAGTAGAAGAGTGCTCTTTTCTCAAAAGCAGAGTGTGTTTCTTGTTAGGCGAGCTAGCGTTTGTTTTTCAGTCCTAAATTGAGTTGAATCACATGCAGTTTTTGGTCCGACGACCAAGAGTTGTTTTCTGGTAAGGAAAGTCACTATTGCGCTCCCATTTACATACACAGTGCAAATAGCACTCGCGTCTGTTCCCAGCAAGTACAGTGTATTGGACTGAAGCGGAGCTACTGTTCTTGTCAGTTTCCTAAGCAGAGTTGAACGAGATATGTCCCGTGTGTGTAGGAATCACAGTTCTTTTGTTCTGAGCAAGCTCACTATTCGGACCCTATAGGAAACACAGTAGTGTATAAGAGTGCTCTTTCTCAAAAGCAGTGTGTGTTTCTTTTAAAACGAGCTAGCGTTTGTTTCCCAGTTCTAAATGGAGTTGAATCACATGCAGATTCTGTTCCTATGAGCAAGAATTGTTTTCTGGTAAGAAGAGTCACTATTGTGCTCCCATTGCCATACACAGTGCAAATAGCACTCGCGTCTCTTCCCAGCAAGTACAGTGTATTGGACTGAAGAGGGGCTACTGTTCTTGTCAGTTTCCTAAGCAGAGTAGAACTAGATATGGCCCCTGTGTGTAGGAAGCACAGTTCTTTTGTTCTGATCAAGCTCACTGTTCGGACACCATAGGTAACACAGTAGAGTAGAAGAGTGCTCTTTTCTCAAAAGCAGAGTGTGTTTCTTGTAAGGTGAGCTAGCGTTTGTTTCCCAATCCTAAATGGAGATGAATCACATGCAGTTTCTGGTCCTACGAGCAAGAGTTGTTTTCTGGTAAGAAGAGTCACTATTGCGCTCCCATTGTGATACATAGGGCAAATAGCACTGGCATCTGTTCCCAGATTGTACAGTGTATTGGACTGAAGAGGAGCTACTGTTCTTGTCAGTTTCCTAAGCAGAGTTGAACTAGATATGGCCCGTGTGTGTAGGAAGCACAGTTCATTTGTTCTGAGAATGCTCACTGTTCTGGCCCTATGGGAAACACAGTAGACTAGAAGAGTGCTCTTTTCTCAAAAGCAGAGTATGTTTCTTGTAAGTCGAGCTAGCGTTTGTTTCCCAGTCCTAAATGGAGTTGAATCCCATGCAGCTTCTGGACCTATGAGCATGAATTGTTTTCTGGTAAGAAGAGTCACTATTGCGCTCCCATTGTCATACACAGGGCAATTAGCACTGGCGTCTCTTCCCAGCATGTACAGTGTATTGGACTGAAGAGGATCTACTGTTCTTGTCAGTTTCCTAAGCAGAATTGTACTAAATATGGCCCTCTGTGTAGGAAGCACAGATCTTTTGTTCTGAGCAAGCTCACTGTTCTGGCCCTATAGGAAACAAAGTAGAGTAGAAGAGTGATGTTTTCGAAAAAGCAGAGTGTCTTTCTTGTAAGACGAGCTAGCATTTGTTTCCCAGTCCTAAATGGAGTTGAATCACATGCAGTTTTTGGTCCTACGAGCAAGAGTTGTTTTCTGGTAAGGAAAGTCACTATTGCGCTCCCATTGCCATACACAGTGCCAATAGCACTCGCGTCTGTTCCCAGCAAGTACAGTGTATTGGACTGAAGAGGAACTACCGTTCTTGTCAGTTTCCAAAGCAGAGTTGAACTAGATATGGCCCGTGTGTGTAGGAAGCACAGTTCTTTTGTTCTGAGCAAGCTCACTGTTTGGAGCCCATAAGAAACACAGTAGAGTAGAAGAGTGCTCTTTTCTAAAAACAGAGTGTGTTTCTTGTAAGGCGAGCTAGCATTTGTTTCCCATACATAAATGGAGTTGAATCACATGCAGTTTCTGGTCCTACGAGCAAGAGATGTTTTCTGGTAAGAAAAGTCACTATTGTGCTCCCATTGCCATACACAGTGCAAATAGCACTCGCATCTGTTCCCAGCAATTACAGTGTATTGGACTGAAGCAGAGCTACTGTTCTTGTCAGTTTCCTAAGCAGAGTTGAACTAGATATGGCCCGTGTGTGTAGGAAGCACAGTTCTTTTGTTCTGAGCAAGGTCACTGTTCGGACCCATAGGATAAACATTCGAGTAGAAGAGTGCTCTTTTCTCTAAAGCAGAGTGTGTTTCTTGTTAGGAGAGCTAGCGTTTGTTTCCCAGTCCTAAATGGAGTTGAATCACATGCAGTTTCTTGTCCTACGAGCAAGAGTTGATTTCTGGTAAGAAGAGTCACTATTGCGCTCCCATTGTCAGACACAGGGCAAAAAGCACTGGCGTCTGTTCCCAGCATGTACAGTGTATTGGACTGAACAGGAGCTACTGTTCTTTTCAGTTTCCTAAGCAGAATTGAACTAGATATGGCAGTATTTGTATGAAGCACAGTTCTTTTGTTCTGAGCAAGTTCAATGTTCTGGCCCTGTAGGAAACACAGTAGAGTAGAAGAGTGCTCTTTTCTGAAAAGCAGAGTGTGTTTCTTGTAAGGCGAGCTAACGTTTTTTCCCAGTCCTAAATGGAGTTGAATCTCATGCAGTTTTTGGTCCTACGACCAAGAGTTGTTTTCTGGTAAGGAAAGTCACTGTTGCGCTCCCATTTCCATACACAGTGCAAATAGCACTCACGTCTGTTCCCAGCAAATACGGTGTATTGGACTGAAGCGTAGCTACTGTTCTTGTCAGTTTCCTAAGCAGAGTTGAACTACATATGGTCTGTGTGTGTAGGAAACACAGTTCTTTTGTTCTGAGCAAGCTCACTGTTCGGACCCTATAGGAAACACAGTAGAGTAGAAGAGTGCTCTTTTCTCAAAAGCAGAGTGTGTTTCTTGTAAGGCAAGCTAGCATTTGTTTCCAAGTCCTAAATGGAGCAGAATCACATGCAGTTTCTGGTCCTACGAGCAAGAGTTGTTTTCTGGTAAGGAAAGTCACTATTGCACTCCCATTGCCATATACAGTGCAAATAGCACTCGCGTCTGTTCCCAGCAAGTACAGTGTATTGGACTGAAGAGGAGCTACTGTTCTTGTCAGTTTCCTAAGCAGAGTTGAACTAGATATGGCCCGTGTGTGTAGGAAGCACAGTTCTTTTGTTCTGAGCAAGCTCACTATTCGGACCCCATAGGATACACAGTCGAGTAGAAGAGTGCTCTTTTCTCAAAAGCAGAGTGTGTTTCTTGTTAGGCGAGCTAGCGTTTGTTTCCCAGTCCTAAATGGAGTTGAATCACATGCAGTTTCTTGTCCTATGAGCAAGAGTTGTTTTCTGGTAAGAAGAGTCACTATTGCGTTCCCACTGTCATGCACAGGGCAAATAGCACTGGGGTCTGTTCCCAGCAAGTACAGTGTATTGGACTGAAGCGGAGCTACTGTTCTTGTCAGTTTCCTAAGCAGAGTTGAACTAGATATGGCCCCTGTTTGTAGGAAGCTCAGTTCTTTTGTTCTGAGCAAGCTCACTGTTCCGAACCCATAGGATACACAGTAGAGTAGAAGAGTGCTCTTTTCTCAAAGCAGAGTGTGTTTCTTGTAAGGAGAGCTAGCGTTTGTTTCCCAGTCCTAAATGGAGTGGAATCACATCCAGTTTCTGGTCCTACGAGCAAGAGTTGTTTTCTGGTAAGAAGAGTCACTACTGTGCTCCCATTGTCATACAAAGGGCAAATAGCCCTGGCGTCTGTTCCCAGCATGTACAGTGTATTGGACTGAAGAGGAGCTACTGTTCTTGTCAGTTTCCTAAGCAGAGTATAACTAGATATGGCCCCTGTGTGTAGGTAGCACAGTTCTTTTGTTCTGAGCAAGCTCACTGTTCTGGCCCTATAGGAAACACAGTAGAGTAGAAGAGTGCTCTTTTCTCAAAAGCAGAGTGTGTTTCTTGTAAGGCGAGCTAGCGTTTGTTTTTCAGTCCTAAATTGAGTTGAATCACATGCAGTTTTTGGTCCTACGACCAAGAGTTGTTTTCTGGTAAGGAAAGTCACTATTGCGCTCCCATTTACATACACAGTGCAAATAGCACTCGCGTCTGTTCCCAGCAAGTACAGTGTATTGGACTGAAGCGGAGCTACTGTTCTTGTCAGTTTCCTAAGCAGAGTTGAACGAGATATGTCCCGTGTGTGTAGGAATCACAGTTCTTTTGTTCTGAGCAAGCTCACTATTCAGACCCCATAGGAAACACAGTAGAGTAGAAGAGTGCTCTTTTCTCAAAATCAGAGAGTCTTTCTTGTAAGGCGAGCTAGTGTTTGTTTCCCAGTCAGAAATGGAGTTGAATCCCATGCAGTTTCTTGTCCTATGAGTAAGAGTTGTTTTCTGATAAGAAGAGTCACTATTGTGCTCCTATTGCCATACACAGTGCAAATAGCACTCGCGTCTGTTCCCAGCTAGTACAGTGTATTGGACTGAAGAGGAGCTACCGTTCTTGTCAGTTTCCTAAGCAGAGTTGAACTAGATATGGCCCGTGTGTGTCGGAAGCACAGTTCTTTTGTTCTGAGCAAGCTCACTGTCCAGACCCCATAGGAAACAGAGTAGAGTAGAAGAGTGCTCTTTTCTCAAAAGCAGAGTGTGTTTCTTGTAAGCCGAGCTAGCGTTTGTTTCCCAGTCCTAAATGGAGTTGAATCACATCCAGTTTTTGGTCCTACGAGCAAGAGTTGTTTTCTGGTAAGGAAAGTCACTATTGCGCTCCCAGTGCCATACACAGTGCAAATAGCACTCCCGTCTGTTCCCAGCAAGTACAGTGTATTGGACTGAAGAGGAGCTACTGTTCTTGTCAGTTTCCAAAGCAGAGTTGAACTAGATATGGCCCGTGTGTGTAGGAAGCACAGTTCTTTTGTTATGAGCAAGCTCAATGTTCGGGACCCATAGGAAACACAGTAGAGTAGAAGACTGCTCTTTTCTCAAAAGCAGAGTGTGTTTCTTGTAAGGCGAGCTAGTGTTTGTTTCCCAGTCAGAAATGGAGTTGAATCCCATGCAGTTTCTGGTCCTACGAGCAAGAGGTGTTTTCTGGTAAGGAAAGTCACTGTTGCGCTCCCATTTCCATACACAGTGCAAATAGCACTCGCGTCTGTTCTTAGCAAGTACAGTGTATTGGACTGAAGCGTAGCTACTGTTCTTGTCAGTTTCCTAAGCAGAGTTGAACGAGATATGGCCCCTGTGTGTAGGAAGCACATTTCTTTTGTTCTGAGCAAGCTTACTGTTCAGACCCCATAGGAAACACAGTAGTGTAGAAGAGTGCTCTTTTATCAAAAGCAGTGTGTGTTTCTTGTAAGGCAAGCAAGCGTTTGTTTCCCAGTTCAAAATGGAGTTGAATCACATGCAGATTCTGTTCCTATGAGCAAGAATTGTTTTCTGGTAAGAAGAGTCACTATTGCGCTCCCATTGCCATAGACAGTGCAAATAGCACTCGCGTCTGTTCCCAGCAAGTACAGTGTATTGGACTGAAGAGGAGCTACTGTTCTTGTCAGTTTCCTAAGCAGAGTTGAACTAGATATGGCCCCTGTGTGTAGGAAGCACAGTTCTTTTGTTCTGAGCAAGCTCACTGTTTGGACCCCATAAGAAACACAGTAGAGTAGAAGAGTGCTCTTTTCTAAAAACAGAGTGTGTTTCTTGTAAGGCGAGCTAGCATTTGCTTCCCATACATAAATGGAGTTGAATCACATGCAGTTTCTGGTCCTACGAGCAAGAGATGTTTTCTGGTAAGAAAAGTCACTATTGTGCTCCCATTTCCATACACAGTGCAAATAGCACTCGCATCTGTTCCCAGCAATTACAGTGTATTGGACTGAAGCGGAGCTACTGTTCTTGTCAGTTTCCTAAGCAGAGTTGAACTAGATATGGCCCGTGTGTGTAGGAAGCACAGTTCTTTTGTTCTGAGCAAGCTCACTGTTCGGACCCATAGGATAAACATTCGAGTAGAAGAGTGCTCTTTTCTCTAAAGCAGAGTGTGTTTCTTGTTAGGAGAGCTAGCGTTTGTTTCCCAGTCCTAAATGGAGTTGAATCACATGCAGTTTCTTGTCCTACGAGCAAGAGTTGTTTTCTGGTAAGAAGAGTCACTATTGCGCTCCCATTGTCATACACAGGGCAAAAAGCACTGGCGTCTGTTCCCAGCATGTACAGTGTATTGGACTGAACAGGAGCTACTGTTCTTTTCAGTTTCCTAAGCAGAATTGAACTAGATATGGCAGTATTTGTATGAAGCACAGTTCTTTTGTTCTGAGCAAGTTCAATGTTCTGGCCCTGTAGGAAACACAGTAGAGTAGAAGAGTGCTCTTTTCTGAAAAGCAGAGTGTGTTTCTTGTAAGGCGAGCTAACGTTTTTTCCCAGTCCTAAATGGAGTTAAATCTCATGCAGTTTTTGGTCCTACGACCAAGAGTTGTTTTCTGGTAAGGAAAGTCACTATTGCGCTCCCATTTCCATACACAGTGCAAATAGCACTCACGTCTGTTCCCAGCAAGTACAGTGTATTGGACTGAAGCGTAGCCACTGTTCTTGTCAGTTTCTTAAGCAGAGTTGAACTAGATATGGCCCCTGTGTGTAGGAGGCAAAGTTCTTTTGTTCTGAGCAAGCTCACTATTCGGACCCCATAGGAAACGCAGTAGAGTAGAAGAGTGCTCTTTCTCAAAATCAGAGTGTCTTTCTTGTAAGGCGAGCTAGTGTTTGTTTCCCAGTCCTAAATGGAGTTGAATCCCATGCAGTTTCTGGTCCTATGAGCAAGAGTTGTTTTCTGATAAGAAGAGTCACTATTGTGCTCCTATTGCCATACACAGTGCAAATAGCACTCGCGTCTGTTCCCAGCAAGTACAGTGTATTGGACTGAATAGGAGCTACTGTTCTTGTCAGTTTCCTAAGCAGAGTTGAACTACATATGGTCCGTGTGTGTAGGAAACACAGTTCTTTTGTTCTGAGCAAGCTCACTGTTCGGACCCTATAGGAAACACAGTAGAGTAGAAGAGTGCTCTTTTCTCAAAGCAGAGTGTGTTTCTTGTAAGGAGAGCTAGCGTTTGTTTCCCAGTCCTAAATGGAGTTGAATCACATCCAGTTTCTGGTCCTACGAGCAAGAGTTGTTTTCTGGTAAGAAGAGTCACTACTGTGCTCCCATTGTCATACAAAGTGCAAATAGCCCTGGCGTCTGTTCCCAGCATGTACAGTGTATTGGACTGAAGAGGAGCTACTGTTCTTGTCAGTTTCCTAAGCAGAGTATAACTAGATATGGCCCCTGTGTGTAGGTAGCACAGTTCTTTTGTTCTGAGCAAGCTCACTGTTCTGGCCCTATAGGAAACACAGTAGAGTAGAAGAGTGCTCTTTTCTCAAAAGCAGAGTGTGTTTTTTGTAAGGCGAGTTAGCGTTTGTTTTTCAGTCCTAAATTGAGTTGAATCACATGCAGTTTTTGGTCCTACGACCAAGAGTTGTTTTCTGGTAAGGAAAGTCACTATTGCGCTCCCATTTACATACACAGTGCAAATAGCACTCGCGTCTGTTCCCAGCAAGTACAGTGTATTGGACTGAAGCGGAGCTACTGTTCTTGTCAGTTTCCTAAGCAGAGTTGTACGAGATATGTCCCGTGTGTAGGAATCACAGTTCTTTTGTTCTGAGCAAGCTCACTATTCAGACCCCATAGGAAACACAGTAGAGTAGAAGAGTGCTCTTTTCTCAAAATCAGAGAGTCTTTCTTGTAAGGCGAGCTAGTGTTTGTTTCCCAGTCAGAAATGGAGTTGAATCCCATGCAGTTTCTTGTCCTATGAGTAAGAGTTGTTTTCTGATAAGAAGAGTCACTATTGTGCTCCTATTGCCATACACAGTGCAAATAGCACTCGCGTCTGTTCCCAGCTAGTACAGTGTATTGGACTGAAGAGGAGCTACTGTTCTTGTCAGTTTCCTAAACAGACTATAACTAGATATGGCCCCTGTGTGTAGGAAGCACAGTTCTTTTGTTCTGAGCAAGCTCACTGTTCTGGCCCTATAGGAAACACAGTAGAGTAGAAGAGTGCTCTTTTCTCAAAATCAGAGAGTCTTTCTTGTAAGGCGAGCTAGTGTTTGTTTCCCAGTCAGAAATGGAGTTGAATCCCATGCAGTTTCTTGTCCTATGAGTGAGAGTTGTTTTCTGATAATAAGAGTCACTATTTTGCTCCTATTGCCATACACAGTGCAAATAGCACTCGCGTCTGTTCCCAGCTAGTACAGTGTATTGGACTGAATAGGAGCTACCGTTCTTGTCAGTTTCCTAAGCAGAGTTGAACTAGATATGGCCCGTGTGTGTAGGAAGCACAGTTCTTTTGTTCTGAGCAAGCTCACTGTTCAGACCCCATAGGAAACAAAGTAGAGTAGAAGAGTGCTCTTTTCTCAAAAGCAGAGTGTGTTTCTTGTAAGGCGAGCTAGCGTTTGTTTCCCAGTCCTAAATGGAGTTGAATCACATCCAGTTTTTGGTCCTACGAGCAAGAGTTGTTTTCTGGTAAGGAAAGTCACTATTGCGCTCCCAGTGCCATACACAGTGCAAATAGCACTCCCGTCTGTTCCCAGCAAGGACAGTGTATTGGACTGAAGAGGAGCTACTGTTCTTGTCAGTTTCCAAAGCACAGTTGAACTAGATATGGCCCGTGTGTGTAGGAAGCACAGTTCTTTTGTAATGAGCAAGCTCAATGTTTGGGACCCATAGAAAACACAGTAGAGTAAAAGACTGCTCTTTTCTCAAAAGCAGAGTGTGTTTCTTGTAAGGCGAGCTAGTGTTTGTTTCCCAGTCAGAAATGGAGTTGAATGCCATGCAGTTTCTGGTCCTACGAGCAAGAGGTATTTTATGGTAAGGAAAGTCACTATTGCGCTCCCATTTCCATACACAGTGCAAATAGCACTCGCGTCTGTTCTTAGCTAGTACAGTGTATTGGACTGAAGCGTAGCTACTGTTCTTGTCAGTTTCCTAAGCAGAGTTGAACGAGATATGGCCCGTGTGTAGGAAGCACAGTTCTTTTGTTCTCAGCAGGCTTACTGTTCAGACCCCATAGGAAACACTGTAGTGTAGAAGAGTGCTCTTTTCTCAAAAGCAGTGTGTGTATCTTGTAAAACGAGCTAGCGTTTGTTTCCCAGTTTTAAATGGAGTTGAATCACATGCAGATTCTGTTCCTATGAGCAAGAATTGTTTTCTGGTAAGAAGAGTCACTATTGCGCTCCCATTGCCATACACAGTGCAAATAGCACTCGCGTCTCTTCCCAGCAAGTACAGTGTATTGGACTGAAGAGGGGCTACTGTTCTTGTCAGTTTCCTAAGCAGAGTAGAACTAGATAAGGCCCCTGTGTGTAGGAAGCACAGTTCTTTTGTTCTGAGCAAGCTCACTGTTCGGACACCATAGGTAACACAGTAGAGTAGAAGAGTGCTCTTTTCTCAAAAGCAGAGTGTGTTTCTTGTAAGGTGAGCTAGCGTTTGTTTCCCAATCCTAAATGGAGATGAATCACATGCAGTTTCTGGTCCTACGAGCAAGAGTTGTTTTCTGGTAAGAAGAGTCACAATTGCGCTCCCATTGTGATGCATAGGGCAAATAGCACTGGCATCTGTTCCCAGCATGTACAGTGTATTGGACTGAAGAGGAGCTACTGTTCTTGTCAGCTTCCTAAGCAGAGTTGAACTAGATATGGCCCGTGTGTGTAGGAATCACAGTTCTTTTGTTCTGAGAATGCTCACTGTTCAGGCCCTATGGGAAACACAGTAGAGTAGAAGAGTACTCTTTTCTCAAAAGCAGAGTATGTTTCTTGTAAGTCGAGCTAGCGTTTGTTTCCCAGTCCTAAATGGAGTTGAATCCCATGCAGCTTCTGTACCTATGAGCATGAATTGTTTTCTGGTAAGAAGAGTCACTATTGCGCTCCCATTGTCATACACAGGGCAATTAGCACTGGAGTCTGTTCCCAGCATGTACAGTGTATTGGACTGAAGAGGATCTACTGTTCTTGTCAGTTTCCTAAGCAGAATTGTACTAAATATGGCCCTCTGTGTAGGAAGCACAGATCTTTTGTTCTGAGCAAGCTCACTGTTCTGGCCCTATAGAAAACAAAGTAGAGTAGAAGAGTGATGATTTCGAAAAAGCAGAGTGTCTTTCTTGTAAGACGAGCTAACGTTTGTTTCCCATACATAAATGGAGTTGAATCACATGCAGTTTCTGGTCCTACGAGCAAGAGATGTTTTCTGGTAAGAAGAGTCACTATTGCGTTCCCATTGCCATACACAGGGCAAATAGCACTGGCGTCTGTTCCCAGCATGTACAGTGTATTGGACTGAAGAGGATCTACTGCTCTTGTCAGTTTCCTAAGCAGAATTGAAGTAGATATGGCTGTGTGTGTAGGAAGCTCAGTTCTTTTGTTCTGAGCAAGTTCACTGCTTTGGCCCTATACGAAACACAGTAGAGTAGAAGAGTGCTCCTTTCCCAAAATCAGAGTGTGTTTCTTGTAAGTCGAGCTAGCGTTTGATTCCCAGTCCTATATGGAGTTGAATCACATGAAGTTTCTTGTACTACGAGCAAGAGTTGTTTTCTGGTAAGGAAAGTCACTGTTGCGCTCCCATTGCCATATACAGTGCAAATAGCACTCGCGTCTGTTCCCAGCAAGTGCAGTGTGTTGGACTGAAGAAGAGCTACTGTTCTTGTCAGTTTCCTAAGCAGAGTTGAACTAGATATGGCCCATGTGTGTAGGAAACACAGTTCTTTTGTTCTGAGCAAGCTCACTGTACGGACCCCATAGGAAACACAGTAGAGTAGAAGACTGCTCTTTTCTCAAAAGCAGAGTGTGTTTCTTGTAAGGCGAGCTAGCATTTGTTTCCCAATCCTAAATGGAGATGAATCACATGCAGGTTCTTGTCCTACGAGTAACAGTTGTTTTCTGGTAAGAAGAGTCACTATTGTGCTCCCATTTTCATACACAGGGCAAATAGCACTGGCGTCTGTTCCCAGTATGTACAGTGTATTGGACTGAAGAGGAGCTACTGTTCATGTTGTCAGTTTCCTAAGCAGAGTTGAACTAGATATGGCCCATGTGTGTAGGAAGCACAGTTCTTTTGTTCTGAGCAAGCTCACTGATCGGACCCCATAGGAAACACAGTAGAGTAGAGGAATGCTCCTTTCTCAAATGCAGAGTATGTTTCTTGTAAGGCAAGCTAGTGTTTGTTTCCCAATCAGAAATGGAGTTGAATCCCATGCAGTTTCTGGTCCTACGAGCAAGAGTTGTTTTCTGGTAAGAAGACTCACTATTGCGCTCCCATTTTCATACACAGGGCAAACAGCACTGGCGTCTGTTCCCAGCATGTACAGTGTGTTGGATTGAAGAGGATATACTGTTCTTGTCAGTTTCCTAGCAGAATTGAACTAGATATGGCCCATGTATGTAGGAAGCACAGTTCTTTTGTTCTGAGCAAGCTCACTCTTCTGGTCCTATAGGAAACACAGTACAGTAGAAGAGTGCTCTTTTCTCAAAAGCAGAGTGTGTTTTTTGTAAGGAGAGCTAGCGTTTGTTTCCCAGTCCTAAATGGAATTGAATCACATGCAGTTTTTGGTCCTACGACCAAGAGTTGTTTTCTGGTAAGGAAAGACACTATTGCGCTCCCATTGCCATACACAGTGCAAATAGCACTCGCGTGTTTTCCCAGCTAGTACAGTGTAACGTACTGAAGAGGAGCTACTGTTCTTGTCAGTTTCCTAAGTAGAGTTGAACTAGATATGGCCCGTGTGTGTAGGAATCACAGTTCTTTTGTTCTGAGCAAGCTCACTATTCGGACACAATAGGAAACACAGTAGAGTAGAAGAGTGCTCTTTTCTCAAAATCCGAGTGTCTTTTTTGTAAGGCGAGCTAGTGTTTGTTTCCCAGTCAGAAATGGAGTTGAATCCCATGCAGTTTCTGGTCCTATGAGCAAGAGTTGTTTTCTGATAAGAAGAGTCACTATTGTGCTCCTAATGCCATACACAGTGCAAATAGCACTCGCGTCTGTTCCCAGCAAGTACAGTGTATTGGAATGAAGGGGAGCTACTGTTCTTGTCAGTTTCCTAAGCAGAGTTGAACTAGATATGGCCCGTGTGTGTAGGAAGCACAGTTCTTTTGTTCTGAGCAAGCTCACTGTTCGGCCACCATAGGAAACACAGTAGAGTAGAAGAGAGATGGTTTCGAAAAAGCAGAGTGTCTTTCTTGTAAGACGAGCTAGCGTTTGTTTCCCAGTCCTAAATGGAGTTGAATCACATGCAGTTTCTTGTCCTTCGAGTAAGAGATGTTTTCTGGTAAGAAGAGTCACTATTGTGCTCCTATTGTCATACACAGGGCAAATAGCACTGGCGTCTGTACCAGCATGTACAGTGTATTGGACTGAACAGGAGCTACTGTTCTTGTCAGTTTCCTAAGCAGAGTTGAACTAGATATGGCCCGTGTGTGTAGGAAGCACAGTTCTTTGTTCTGAGATTGCTCACTGTTCTGGCCTTATAGGAAAGACATTAGAGTAGAAGAGTGCTCCTTTCTTAAAAGCAGAGTGTGTTTCTTGTAAATCAAGCTAGCGTTTGTTTCCAAGTCCTAAATGGATTGAATCACATGCAGTTTCTGGTCCTACGAGCAAGAGTTGTTATCTGGTAAGAAGAGTCACTATTGCGCTTCCATTGTCATGAACGGGGCAAATAGCACTGGCATCTGTTCCCACCAAGTACAGTGTATTGGAATGAAGAGGAGCTGCTGTTCTTGTCACTTTCCTAAGCATAATTGAACTAGATATCGCCCATGTGTGTAAGAAGCACAGTTCTTTTGTTCTGAGCAAGCTCACTGTTCGGACCCCAAAGGAAACACAGTAGAGTAGAGGAGTGCTCCTTTCTCAAAAGCAGAGTGTGTTTCTTGTAAGGCAAGCTAGCTTTTGTTTCCCAGTCCTAAATGGAGTTGAATCATATCCTGTTTTTGATCCTACGAGCAAGAGTTGTTTTCTGGTAATAAAGTCACTGTTGCGCTCCCATTGCCATACACAGTGTAAATAGCACTCGCATCTGTTCCCAGCAAGTAGAGTGTATTGGACTGAAGCGGAGCTACTGTTCTTGTCAGTTTCCTAAGCAGAGTTGAACTAGATATGGCCCGTGTGTGTAGGAAGCACAGTTCTTTTGTTCTGAGCAAGCTCAATGTTCGGACCCCATATGAACCACGGTAGAATAGAAGACTGCTCTTTTCTCAAAAGCAGAGTGTGTTTCTTGTAAGACGAGCTAGCATTTGTTTCCCAGTCCTAAATGGAGTTGAATCACATGCAGTTTCTTGTCCTACGAGCAGGAGTTGTTTTCTGGTAAGAAGAGTCACAATTGCGCTCCCATTGTCATACACAGGGCAAATAGCACTGGCGTCTATTCCCAGCATGTACAGTGTATTGGACTGAAGTGGATCTACTGTTCTTTTCAGTTTCCTAAGCAGAGTTGAACTAGATATGGCCCATGTGTGTAGGAAGCACAGTTCTTTTGTTCTGAGCAAATTCACTGTTCTGGGCCAATAGGAAACACACTAGAGTAGAAGAGTGCTCTTTTCTCAAAAGCAGAGTGTGTTTCTTGTAAGGCGAGCTAGCGTTTGTTTCCCAGTCCTAATTGGATTTGAATCACATGCAGTTTTTGGTCCTACGAGCAAGAGTTGTTTTCTGGTAAGGAAAGTCACTATTGTGCTCCCATTTACATACACAGTGCAAATAGCACTCGCATCTGTTCCCAGCAAGTCCAATGTATTGGAGTGAAAAGGAGCTACTGTTCTTGTCAGTGTCCTAAGCAGAGTTGAACTAGATATGGCCCCTGTGTGTAGGAAGCACAGTTCTTTTGTTCTGAGCAAGCTCAATGTTCGGAACCCATAGGAAACACAGTAGAGGAGAAGAGTGCTCTTTTCTCAAAAGCAGTGTGTGTTTCTTGTAAGGCGAGCTAGCGTTTGTTTCCCAGTTCTAAATGGAGTTGAATCACATGCAGTTTCTGTTCCTATGAGCAAGAATTGTTTTCTGGGAAGAAGAATCAGTATTGTGCTCCCATTGCCATACACAGTACAAATAGCACTCGCGTCTGTTCCCAGCAAGTACAGTGTATTGGACTGAAGAGGAGCTAGTGTTCTTGTCAGTTTCCTAAGCAGAGTTGAACTAGATATGGCCCCTGTGTGTAGGAAGCACAGTTCTTTTGTTCTGAGCAAGCTCACTGTTCGGACCCCATAGGAAACACAGTAGAGTAGAAGAGTGCTCTTTTCTCAAAAGCAGAGTGTGTTTCTTGTAAGGTGAGCTAGCGTTTGTTTCCCAATCCTAAATGGAGATAAACCACATGCAGTTTCTGGTCCTATGAGCAAGAGTTGTTTTCTGGTAAGAAGAGTCACTATTGCGCTCCCATTGTGATTCATAGGGCAAATAGCACTGGCGTCTGTTCCCAGCATGTACAGTGTATTGGACTGAAGAGGATCTACTGTTCTTGTCAGTTTCCTAAGCAGACTTGAACTAGATATGGCCCGTGTGTATAGGAAGCACAGTTCTATTGTTCTGAGAATGCTCACTGTTCTGGCCCTATGGGAAACACAGTAGAGTAGAAGAGTGCTCTTTTCTAAAAAGCAGAGTGTGTTTCTTGTAAGGCGAGCTTGTGTTCGTTTCCCAGTCCTAAATGGAGTTGAATCACATGCAGTTTCTGGACCTATGAGCATGAATTGTTTTCTGGTAAGAAGAGTCACTATTGCGCTCCCATTGTCATACACAGGGCAATTAGCACTGGCGTCTGTTCCCAGCATGTACAGTGTATTGGACTGAAGAGGATCTACTGTTCTTGTCAGTTTCCTAAGCAGACTTGAACTAGATATGGCCCGTGTGTATAGGAAGTACAGTTCTATTGTTCTGAGAATGCTCACTGTTCTGGCCCAATGGGAAACACAGTAGAGTAGAAGAGTGCTCTTTTCTAAAAAGCAGAGTGTCTTTCTTGTAAGACGAGCTAGCGTTTGTTTCCCAGTCCTAAATGGAGTTGAATCACATGAAGTTTCTGGTCCTACGATCAAGAGTTGTTTTCTGGTAAGGAAAGTCACTATTGCACTCCCATTGCCATACACAGTGCAAAGAGCACTCGCCTCTGCTCCCAGCAAGTGCAGTGTATTGGACTGAAGAAGAGCTACTGTTCTTGTCAGTTTCCTAAGCAGAGTTCAACTAGATATGGCCCATGTGTGTAGGAAACACAGTTCTTTTGTTCTGAGCAAGCTCACTGTACGGACCCCATAAGAAACACAGTAGAGTAGAAGACTGCTCTTTTCTCAAAAGCAGAATGTGTTTCTTGTAAGTCGAGCTAGCATTTGTTTCCCAATCCTAAATGGAGATGAATCACATGCAGTTTCTTGTCCTACGAGTAAGAGATGTTTTCTGGTAAGAAGAGTTACTATTGCGCTACCATTGTCATACTCAGGGCAAATAGCACTGGCGTCTGTTCCCAGCATGTACAGTGTATTGGACTGAAGAGCATCTACTTTTCTTGTCAGTTTCCTAAGCAGAGTTGAACTAGATATGGCCCGTGTGTGTAGGAAGCACAGTTCTTTTGTTCTGAGATTGCTCACTATTCTGGCCTTATAGGAAAGACATTAGAGTAGAAGAGTGCTCCTTTCTCAAAAGCAGAGTGTGTATCTTGTAAGGCAAGCTAGCATTTGTTTCCCAGTCCTAAATGGAGTTGAATCACATCCGGGTTTTGGTCCTACGAGCAAGAGTTGTTTTCTGGTAATAAAGTCACTGTTGTGCTCCCATTGCCATACACAGTGTAAATAGCACTCGCATCTGTTCCCAGCAAGTACATTGTATTGGACTGAAGCGGAGCTACTGTTCTTGTCAGTTTCCTAAGCAGAGTTGAACTAGATATGGCCCGTGTGTGTAGGAAGCACAGTTCTTTTGCTCTGAGCAAGCTCAATGTTCGGACCCCATATGAACCACAGTAGAATAGAAGACTGCTCTTTTCTCAAAAGCAGAGTGTGTTTCTTGTAAGGCGAGCTAGCATTTGTTTCCCAGTCCTAAATGGAGTTGAATCACATGCAGTTTCTTGTCCTACGAGCAGGAGTTGTTTTCTGGTAAGAAGAGTCACAATTGCGCTCCCATTGTCATACACAGGGCAAATAGCACTGGCGTCTATTCCCAGCATGTACAGTGTATTGGACTAAAGAGGATCTACTGTTCTTTTCAGTTTCCTAAGCAGAATTGAACTAGATATGGCCGTATTTTTATGAAGCACAGTTCTTTTGTTCTGAGCAAGCTCACTGTTCTGGCCCTATAGGAAACACAGTAGAGTAGAAGAGTGCTCTTTTCTCAAAAGCAGAGTGTGTTTCCTGTAACGCGAGCTAGCATTTGTTTCCCAGTCCTAATTGGTGTTGAATCACATGCAGTTTTTGGTCCTACGAGCAAGAGTTGTTTTCTGGTAAGGAAAGTCACTATTGCGCTCCCATTTCCATACACAGTGCAAATAGCACTCGCGTCTGTTCCAAGCAAGTACAGTGTATTGGACTGAAGCGGAGCTACTGTTCTTGTCAGTTTCCTAAGCAGAGTTGAACTAGATATGGCCCATGTGTGTAGCAAGCACAGTTCTTTTATTCTGAGCAAATTCACTGTTCTGGGCCAATAGGATACACACTAGAGTAGAAGAGTGCTCATTTCTCAAAAGCAGAGTGTGTTTCTTGTAAGGCGAGCTAGCGTCTATTTCCCAGTTCTAAATGGAGTTGAATCACATGCAGTTTCTGTTCCTATGAGCAAGAATTGTTTGCTGGGAAGAAGATTCACTATTGTGCTCCCATTGCCATACACAGTGCAAAAAGCACTCGCGTCTGTTCCCAGCAAGTACAGTGTATTGGACTGAAGAGGAGCTACTGTTCATGTCAGTTTCCTAAGCAGAATTGAACTAGATATGATCTATGTGTGTAGGAAGCACAGTTCTTTTGTCCTGAGCAAGCTCACTGTTCGGACACCATAGGAAACACTGTAGAGTAGAAGAGTGCTCTTTTCTCAAAAGCAGAGTGTGTTTCTTGTAAGGTGAGCTTGCGTTTGTTTCCCAATCCTAAATGGAGATGAATCACATGCAGTTTCTGGTCCTACGAGCAAGAGTTGTTTTCTGCTAAGAAGAGTCACTATTGCGCTCCTATTGTGATACATAGGGCAAATAGCACTGGCGTCTGTTCCCAGCACATACAGTGTATTGGACTGAAGAGGATCTACTGTTCTTGTCAGTTTCCTAAGCAGACTTGAACTAGATAAGGCCCGTGTGTATAGGAAGCACAGTTCTATTGTTCTGAGAATGCTCACTGTTCTGGCCCTATGGGAAACACAGTAGAGTAGAAGAGTGCTCTTTTTAAAAAGCAGAGTGTGTTTCTTTTAAGGCGAGCTAGCGTTTGTTTCCCAGTCCTAAATGGAGTTGAATCACATGCAGTTTCTGGACCTATGAGCATGAATTGTTTTCTGGTAAGAAGAGTCACTATTGCGCTCCCATTGTCATACACAGGGCAATTAGCACTGGTGTCTGTTCCCAGCATGTACAGTGTATTGGACTGAAGAGGATCTACTGTTCTTGTCAGTTTCCTAAGTAGAATTGAACTAGATATGGCCGTGTGCATAGGAAGCACAGTTCTTTTGTTCTGAGCAAGCTCACTGTTCTGGCCCTATAAGAAACAAAGTAGAGTAGAAGAGTGATGGTTTCGAAAAAGCAGAGTATCTCTCTTGTAAGACGAGCTAGCGTTTGTTTCCCAGTCCTAAATGGAGTTGAATCACATGCAGTTTCTGGTCCTACGAGCAAGAGTTGTTTTCTGGTAAGGAAAGTCACTATTGCGATCCCATTGCCATACACAGTGCAAATAGCACTCGCGTCTGCTCCCAGCAAGTGCAGTGTATTGGACTGAAGAAGAGCTACTGTTCTTGTCAGTTTCCTAAGCAGAGTTGAACTAGACATGGACCGTGTGTGTAGGAAGCACAGTTCTTTTGTTCTGAGATTGCTCACTATTCTGGCCTTATAGGAAAGACATTAGAGTAGAAGAGTGCTCCTTTCTCAAAAGCAGAGTGTGTTTCTTGTAAGTCAAGCTAGCGTTTGTTTCCCAGTCCTAAATGGAGTTGAATCACATGCAGTTTCTGGTCCTACGAGCAAGAGTTGTTTTCTGGTAAGAAGAGTCACTATTGCGCTCCCATTGTCATAAACGGGGCAAATAGCACTGGCATCTGTGTACAGATGCATTGGACTGAAGAGGATCTGCTGTTCTTGTCAGTTTCTTAAGCATAATTGAACTAGATATGGCCCGTGTGTGTAGGAAGCACAGTTCTTTTGTTCTGAGCATGCTCACTGTTCTGACCCCATAGGAAACACAGTAGAGTAGAGGAGTGCTCTTTTCTCAAAAGCAGAGTGGGTTTCTTGTAAGGTGAGCTAGTTTTGTTTCCCAATCAGAAATGGAGTTGAGTCACATCCAGTTTTTGGTCCTATGAGCAAGAGTTGTTTTCTGGTAAGGAAAGTCACTATTGTGGTCCCAATGCCATACACAGTGCAAATAGCACTCGCGTCTGTTTCCAGCAAGAACAGTGTATTGGACTGAAGAGGAGCTACTGTTCTTGTCAGTTTCCTAAGCAGAGTTGAACAAGATACGGCCCGTGTGTGTAGGAAGCACAGTTCTTTTGTTCTTAGCAAGCTCACTTTTCGGACCCCATAGGAAACACACTCGAGTAGAAGAGTGCAATTTTCTCAAAAGCAGAGTGTGTTTCTTGTAAGGTGAGCCAGCGTTTGTTTCCCAGTCCTAAATGGAGTTGAATCACATGCAGTTTCTTGTCCTACGAGCAAGAGTTGTTTTCTGGTAAGAAGAGTCACTATTGCGCTCCCATTGTCATACACAGGGCAAATAGCACTGGCGTCTGTTCCCAGCATGTACAGTGTATTGGACTGAAGAGGAGCTACTGTTCCTGTCAGTTTCCTAAGCAGACTTGAACTAGACATGGCCCGTGTGTATAAAAAGCACAGTTCTATTGTTCTGAGAATGCTCACTGTTCTGGCCCTATGGGAAACACAGTAGAGTAGAAGAGTGCTCTTTTCTAAAAAGCAGAGTGTGTTTCTTGTAAGGCGAGCTTGCGTTCGTTTCCCAGTCCTAAATGGAGTTGAATCACATGCAGTTTCTGGACCTATGAGCATGAATTGTTTTCTGGTAAGAAGAGTCACTATTGCGCTCCCATTGTCATACACAGGGCAATTAGCACTGGCGTCTGTTCCCAGCATGTACAGTGTATTGGACTGAAGAGGATCTACTGTTCTTGTCAGTTTCCTAAGCAGACTTGAACTAGATATGGCCCGTGTGTATAGGAAGCACAGTTCTATTGTTCTGAGAATGCTCACTGTTCTGGCCCTATGGGAAACACAGTAGAGTAGAAGAGTGCTCTTTTCTAAAAAGCAGAGTGTCTTTCTTGTAAGACGAGCTAGCGTTTGTTTCCCAGTCCTAAATGGAGTTGAATCTCATGAAGTTTCTGGTCCTACGAGCAAGAGTTGTTTTCTGGTAAGGAAAGTCACTATTGCACTCCCATTGCCATACACAGTGCAAAGAGCACTCGCCTCTGCTCCCAGCAAGTGCAGTGTATTGGACTGAAGAAGAGCTACTGTTCTTGTCAGTTTCCTAAGCAGAGTTGAACTAGATATGGCCCATGTGTGTAGGAAACACAGTTCTTTTGTTCTGAGCAAGCTCACTGTACGGACCCCATAAGAAACACAGTAGAGTAGAAGACTGCTCTTTTCTCAAAAGCAGAGTGTGTTTCTTGTAAGGCGAGCTAGCATTTGTTTCCCAATCCTAAATGGAGATGAATCACATGCAGTTTCTTGTCTTACGAGTAAGAGATGTTTTCTGGTAAGAAGAATTACTATTGCGCTACCATTGTCATACACAGGGCAAATAGCACTGGCGTCTGTTCCCAGCATGTACAGTGTATTGGACTGAAGAGCATCTACTTTTCTTGTCAGTTTCCTAAGCAGAGTTGAACTAGATATGGCCCGTGTGTGTAGGAAGCACAGTTCTTTTGTTCTGAGATTGCTCACTATTCTGGCCTTATAGGAAAGACATTAGAGTAGAAGAGTGCTCCTTTCTCAAAAGCAGAGTGTGTTTCTTGTAAGTCAAGCTACCTTTTGTTTCCAAGTCATAAATGGAGTTGAATCACATGCAGTTTCTGGTCCTACGAACAAGAGTTTTTATCTGGTAAGAAGAGTCACTATTGCGCTTCCATTGTCATAAACGGGGCAAATAGCACTGGCATCTGTTCCCACCAAGTACAGTGTATTGGAATGAAGAGGAGCTGCTGTTTTTGTCAGTTTCCTAAGCATAATTGAACTAGATATGGCACGTGTGTGTAGGAAGCACAGTTCTTTTGTTCTGAGCATGCTCACTGTTCGGACCCCATAGGAAACACAGTAGAGTAGAGGAGTGCTCCTTTCTCAAAAGCAGAGTGTGTATCTTGTAAGGCAAGCTAGCATTTGTTTCCCAGTCCTAAATGGAGTTGAATCACATCCGGTTTTTGGTCCTACGAGCAAGAGTTTTTTTCTGGTAATAAAGTCACTGTTGTGCTCCCATTGCCATACACAGTGTAAATAGCACTCGCATCTGTTCCCAGCAAGTACAGTGTATTGGACTGAAGCGGAGCTACTGTTCTTGTCAGTTTCCTAAGCAGAGTTGAACTAGATATGGCCCGTGTGTGTAGGAAGCACAGTTCTTTTGTTCTGAGCAAGCTCAATGTTCGGACCCCATATGAACCACAGTAGAATAGAAGACTGCTCTTTTCTCAAAAGCAGAGTGTGTTTCTTGTAAGGCGAGCTAGCATTTGTTGCCCAGTCCTAAATGGAGTTGAATCACATGCAGTTTCTTGTCCTACGAGCAGGTGTTGTTTTCTGGTAAGAAGAGTCACAATTGCGCTCCCATTGTCATACACAGGGCAAATAGCACTGGCGTCTATTCCCAGCATGTACAGTGTATTGGACTAAAGAGGATCTACTGTTCTTTTCAGTTTCCTAAGCAGAACTGAACTAGATATGGCCGTATTTTTATGAAGCACAGTTCTTTTGTTCTGAGCAAGCTCACTGTTCTGGCCCTATGGGAAACACAGTAGAGTAGAAGAGTGCTCTTTTCTCAAAAGCAGAGTGTGTTTCCTGTAACGCGAGCTAGCATTTGTTTCCCAGTCCTAATTGGTGTTGAATCACATGCAGTTTTTGGTCCTACGAGCAAGAGTTGTTTTCTGGTAAAGAAAGTCACTATTGCGCTCCCATTTCCATACACAGTGCAAATAGCACTCGCGTCTGTTCCAAGCAAGTACAGTGTATTGGACTGAAGCGGAGCTACTGTTCTTGTCAGTTTCCTAAGCAGAGTTGAACTAGATATGGCCCATGTGTGTAGCAAGCACAGTTCTTTTATTCTGAGCAAATTCACTGTTCTGGGCCAATAGGATACACACTAGAGTAGAAGAGTGCTCATTTCTCAAAAGCAGAGTGTGTTTCTTGTAAGGCGAGCTAGCGTCTATTTCCCAGTTCTAAATGGAGTTGAATCACATGCAGTTTCTGTTCCTATGAGCAAGAATTGTTTGCTGGGAAGAAGATTCACTATTGTGCTCCCATTGCCATACACAGTGCAAAAAGCACTCGCGTCTGTTCCCAGCAAGTACAGTGTATTGGACTGAAGAGGAGCTACTGTTCATGTCAGTTTCCTAAGCAGAATTGAACTAGATATGATCTATGTGTGTAGGAAGCACAGTTCTTTTGTCCTGAGCAAGCTCACTGTTCGGACACCATAGGAAACACTGTAGAGTAGAAGAGTGCTCTTTTCTCAAAAGCAGAGTGTGTTTCTTGTAAGGTGAGCTTGCGTTTGTTTCCCAATCCTAAATGGAGATGAATCACATGCAGTTTCTGGTCCTACGAGCAAGAGTTGTTTTCTGCTAAGAAGAGTCACTATTGCGCTCCTATTGTGATACATAGGGCAAATAGCACTGGCGTCTGTTCCCAGCACATACAGTGTATTGGACTGAAGAGGATCTACTGTTCTTGTCAGTTTCCTAAGCAGACTTGAACTAGATAAGGCCCGTGTGTATAGGAAGCACAGTTCTATTGTTCTGAGAATGCTCACTGTTCTGGCCCTATGGGAAACACAGTAGAGTAGAAGAGTGCTCTTTTTAAAAAGCAGAGTGTGTTTCTTTTAAGGCGAGCTAGCGTTTGTTTCCCAGTCCTAAATGGAGTTGAATCACATGCAGTTTCTGGACCTATGAGCATGAATTGTTTTCTGGTAAGAAGAGTCACTATTGCGCTCCCATTGTCATACACAGGGCAATTAGCACTGGTGTCTGTTCCCAGCATGTACAGTGTATTGGACTGAAGAGGATCTACTGTTCTTGTCAGTTTCCTAAGTAGAATTGAACTAGATATGGCCGTGTGCATAGGAAGCACAGTTCTTTTGTTCTGAGCAAGCTCACTGTTCTGGCCCTATAAGAAACAAAGTAGAGTAGAAGAGTGATGGTTTCGAAAAAGCAGAGTATCTCTCTTGTAAGACGAGCTAGCGTTTGTTTCCCAGTCCTAAATGGAGTTGAATCACATGCAGTTTCTGGTCCTACGAGCAAGAGTTGTTTTCTGGTAAGGAAAGTCACTATTGCGATCCCATTGCCATACACAGTGCAAATAGCACTCACGTCTGCTCCCAGCAAGTGCAGTGTATTGGACTGAAGAAGAGCTACTGTTCTTGTCAGTTTCCTAAGCAGAGTTGAACTAGACATGGACCGTGTGTGTAGGAAGCACAGTTCTTTTGTTCTGAGATTGCTCACTATTCTGGCCTTATAGGAAAGACATTAGAGTAGAAGAGTGCTCCTTTCTCAAAAGCAGAGTGTGTTTCTTGTAAGTCAAGCTAGCGTTTGTTTCCCAGTCCTAAATGGAGTTGAATCACATGCAGTTTCTGGTCCTACGAGCAAGAGTTGTTTTCTGGTAAGAAGAGTCACTATTGCGCTCCCATTGTCATAAACGGGGCAAATAGCACTGGCATCTGTGTACAGATGCATTGGACTGAAGAGGATCTGCTGTTCTTGTCAGTTTCTTAAGCATAATTGAACTAGATATGGCCCGTGTGTGTAGGAAGCACAGTTCTTTTGTTCTGAGCATGCTCACTGTTCTGACCCCATAGGAAACACAGTAGAGTAGAGGAGTGCTCTTTTCTCAAAAGCAGAGTGGGTTTCTTGTAAGGTGAGCTAGTTTTGTTTCCCAATCAGAAATGGAGTTGAGTCACATCCAGTTTTTGGTCCTATGAGCAAGAGTTGTTTTCTGGTAAGGAAAGTCACTATTGTGGTCCCAATGCCATACACAGTGCAAATAGCACTCGCGTCTGTTTCCAGCAAGAACAGTGTATTGGACTGAAGAGGAGCTACTGTTCTTGTCAGTTTCCTAAGCAGAGTTGAACAAGATACGGCCCGTGTGTGTAGGAAGCACAGTTCTTTTGTTCTTAGCAAGCTCACTTTTCGGACCCCATAGGAAACACACTCGAGTAGAAGAGTGCAATTTTCTCAAAAGCAGAGTGTGTTTCTTGTAAGGTGAGCCAGCGTTTGTTTCCCAGTCCTAAATGGAGTTGAATCACATGCAGTTTCTTGTCCTACGAGCAAGAGTCATAGGTCCAGAAACTGCATGTGATTCAACTCCATATAGGACTGGGAAACAAACGCTAGCTCGCCTTACAAGAAACACACTCTGCTTTTGAGAAAAGAGCACTCTTCTACTCTACTGTGTTTCCTACGGGGTCCAAACCGTAAGCTTGCTCAGAACAAAAGAACTGTGCTTCCTACACGCACGGACAATATCTAGTTCAACTCTGCTTAGGAAACTGACAAGAACAGTAGCTCCTGTTCAGTCCAATACACTGTAGTTGCTGGGAAAATATGCGAGTGCTATTTGCCAGGTGTATGCCAATGGGAGCGCAATAGTGACTTTCCTTACCAGAAAACAACTCTTGTTCGTAGGACCACAAACTGCATGTGATTCAATTCCATTTAGGACTAGGAAACAAACGCTAGCTCGCCTTACAAGAAACACACACTGCTTTTCAGAAAAGAGCACTCTTCTATTCTACTGTGTTTCCTATGTGTTCCAAGCAGTGAGCTTGCTCAGAACAAAAAAACTGTGCTTCCTACACACACGGCCATATCTAGTTCAAGTCTGCTTAGGAACCTGACAAGAACAGTAGATACTGTTCAGTCCAATACACTGTACTTGCTGGGAACAGACGCCAGTGCTATTTGTCCTGTGTATGGCAAAGGCAGTGCAATATTGACTCTTCTTACCAGAAAACAACTCTTGCTCGTAGGACCAGAAACTGCATGGGATTCAACTCCATTTAGGACTGGGAAACAAACGCTAGCTCTCCTTACAAGAAACACACTCTGCTTTTGAGAAAAGAGCACTCTTCTACTCTACTGTGTTTCCTATGGGGTCCAAACAGTGAGCTTGCTCAGAATAAAAGAACTGTGCTTCCTACACACACCGACCATATCTAGTTCAACTCTGCTTAGGAAACTGACAAGAACAGTAGCTCCTCTTCAGTCGGATACACTGTACTTGCTGGGAACAAACGCGAGTGCTATTTGCACTGTGTATGGCAATAGGAGTGCAATAGTGACTTTCCTTACCAGAAAACAACTCTTGCTCGTAGGACCAGAAACTGCATGTGATTCAACTCCATTTAGGACTGGGACACAAACGCTAGCTCGCCTTACAAGAAACACACTCTGCTTTAGAGAAAAGAGCACTCTTCTACTCTTCTGTGTTTCCTATGGGGTCCAAACAGTGAGCTTGCTTAGAACAAAAGAACTGTGCTTCCTACACACATGGACCATATCTAGTTCAATTTTGCTTAGGAAACTGACAAGAACAGTAGCTCCTATACAGTCCCATTCTCTGTACTTGCTGGGAACAGACGCGAGTGCTATTTGCACTGTGTATGGCATTTGGAGCACAATAGTGACTCTTCTTACCAGAAAACAACTCTTGCTCGTAGGACCAAAAACTGCATGAGACTCAACTCCATTTAGGACTGGGAAACAAACGCGAGCTCACCTTACAAGAAACAAACTTTGCTTTAGAGAAAAGAGCACTCTTCTACTCTACTGTGTTACCTAGAGGGCCAGAACAGTAAGCTTGCTCAGAACAAAAGAACTGTGCTTCCTACACAAACGGGCCATATCTAGTTCAACTCTGCTTAGGAAACTGACTAGAACAGTAGCTCCTCTTCAGTCCCATACACTGTACTTGCTGGGAACAGACGCGAGTGCTATTTGCACTGTGTATGGCAATGGGAGCACAATAGTGACTTTCCTTACCAGAAAACAACTCTTGCTCGTAAAACCAGAAACTGGATGTGATTCAACTCCATTTAGGACTGGGAAACAAACGCTAGCTTGTCTTACAAGAAACACACTCTCTTTTGAGAAAAGAGCACTCTTCTACTCTACTGTGTTTCCTATGGGGTCCGAACAGTGAGCTTGCTCAGAACAAAAGAACTGTGCTTCCTACACACACGGCCATATCTAGTTCAAGTCTGCTTAGGAAACTGACAAGAACAGTAGCTCCTCTTCAGTCCAATACACTGTACTTGCTGGGAACAGGCGCGAGTGCTATTTGCACTGTGTATGGCAATGGGAGCGCAATAGTGACTTTCCTTACCAGAAAACAAGTCTTGCTCGTAGGACCAGAAACTGCATGTGATTCAACTCCATTTAGGACTGGGAAACAAACACTAGCTCACCTTACTAGAAAAACACTCTGCTTTTGAGAAAAGAGCACTCTTCTACTCTACGGTGTTTCCTATATGGCCAGAACAGTGAGCTTGCACAGAACAAAAGAACTGTGCTTCCTACACACACGGTCCATATCTAGTTCAACTCTGCTTAGGAAACTGACAAGAACAGTAGCTCCTCTTCAGTCCAATACACTGTACTTGCGTGGAACAGACACGAGTGCTATTTGCACTGTGTATGGCAATTGGAGCACAATAGTGACTCGTCTTACCAGAAAACAACTCTTGCTTGTAGGACAAAAAACTGCGTGTGACTCAACTCCATTTAGGACTAGGAAACAAACGCTAGCTCGCCTTCCAAGAAACACACTCTGCTTTTGAGAAAAGAGCACTCTTCTACTCTACTGTGTTTCCTATGTTTTCCGAACAGTGAGCTTGCTCAGAACAAAAAAACTGTGCCTCCTACACACACGGCCATATCTAGTTCAAGACTGCTTAGGAAACTGACAAGAACAGTAGCACCTATTCAGTCCAATACACTGTACTTGCTGGGAACAGATGCGAGTGCTATTTGCACTGTGTATGGCAATGGGAGCGTAATAGTGACTTTCCTTAACAGAAAACAACTCTTGTTCGTAGGACCAGAAACTGCATGGGATTCAACTTCATTTACGACAAGGAAACAAACGCTAGCTCGACTTACAAGAAACACACTCTGCTTTAGAGAAAAGAGCACTCTTCTACTCTTCTGTGTTTCCTATGGGGTCCAAACAGTGAGCTTGCTTAGAACAAAAGAACTGTGCTTCCTACACACATGGACCATATCTAGTTCAATTCTGCTTAGGAAACTGACAAGAACAGTAGCTCCTATACAGTCCCATACTCTGTACTTGCTGGGAACAGACGCGAGTGCTATTTGCACTTTGTATGGCATTTGGAGCGCAATAGTGACTCTTCTTACCAGAAAACAACTCTTGCTCGTCGGACCAAAAACTGCATGAGACTCAACTCCATTTAGGACTGGGAAACAAACGCGAGCTCACCTTACAAGAAACACACTTTGCTTTAGAGAAAAGAGCACTCTTCTACTCTACTGTGTTTCCTAGAGGGCCAGAACAGTAAGCTTGCTCAGAACAAAAAAACTGTGTTTCCTACAAAAACGGGCCTTATCTAGTTCAACTCTGCTTAGGAAACTGACAAGAACAGTAGCTCCTCTTCAGTCCGATACACTGTACTTGCTGGGAACAGACGCGTGTGCTATTTGCACTGTGTATGGCAATGGGAGCGCAATAGTGACTTTCCTTACCAGAAAACAACTCTTGCTTGTAGGACCAGCAACTGCATGTGATTCAACTCCATTTAGGACTGGGAAACAAACGCTAGCTTGTCTTACAAGAAACACACTCTCTTTTGAGAAAAGAGCACTCTTCTACTCTACTGTGTTTCCTATGGGGTCCGAACAGTGAGCTTGTTCAGAACAAAAGAACTGTGCTTCCTACACACACGGCCATATCTAGTTCAATTCTGCTTAGGAACCTGACAAGAACAGTAGATCCTCTTCAGTCCAATACACTGTAATTGCTGGGATCAGATGCCAGTGCTATTTGTCCTGTGTATGGCAATGGCAGCGCAATCGTGACTATATTTACCATAAAACAACTCTTGCTCATAGGACCAGAAACTGCATGTGATTCCACTCCATTTAGGACTGGGAAACAAACGCCAGCTTGCCTTACAAGAAACACACTCTGCTTTTGAGAAAAGAGCACTCATCTACTCTACTGTGTTTCCTACGGGGTCCAAACAGTAAGCTTGCTCAGAACAAAAGAACTGTGCTTCCTACACGCACGGACAATATCTAGTTCAACTCTGCTTAGAAAACTGACAAGAACAGTAGCACCTGTTCAGTCCAATACACTGTACTTGCTGGGAAAAGATGCGAGTGCTATTTGCCAGGTGTATGCCAATGGGAGCGCAATAGTGACTTTCCTTACCAGAAAACAACTCTTGTTCGTAGGACCACAAACTGCATGTGATTCAATTCCATTTAGGACTAGGAAACAAACGCTAGCTTGCCTTACAAGAAACACACACTGCTTTTGAGAAAAGAGCACTCTTCTATTCTACTGTGTTTCCTATGTGTTCCGAGCAGTGAGCTTGCTCAGAACAAAAAAACTGTGCTTCATACACACACGGCCATATCTAGTTCAAGTCTGCTTAGGAACCTGACAAGAACAGTAGATACTGTTCAGTCCAATACACTGTACTTGCTGGGAACAGACGCCAGTGCTATTTGTCCTGTGTATGGCAAAGGCAGTGCAATATTGACTCTTCTTACCAGAAAACAACTCTTGCTCGTAGGACCAGAAACTGCATGGGATTCAACTCCATTTAGGACTGGGAAACAAACGCTAGCTCTCCTTACAAGAAACACACTCTGCTTTTGAGAAAAGAGCACTCTTCTACTCTACTGTGTTTCCTATGCGGTCCAAACAGTGAGCTTGCTCAGAATAAAAGAACTGTGCTTCCTACACACACCGACCATATCTAGTTCAACTCTGCTTAGGAAACTGACAAGATCAGTAGCTCCTCTTCAGTCGGATACACTGTACTTGCTGGGAACAGACGCGAGTGCTATTTGCACTGTGTATGGCAATAGGAGTGCAAAAGTGACTTTCCTTACCAGAAAACAACTCTTGCTCGTAGGACCAGAAACTGCATGTGATTCAACTCCATTTAGGACTGGGAAACAAACGCTAGCTCGCCTTACAAGAAACACACTCTGCTTTTGAGAAAAGAGCACTCTTCTGCTCTACTGTGTTTCCTATGGGGTACGAACAGTGAGCTTGCTCAGAACAAAAGAACTGTGCTTCCTACAAACACGGCCATATCTAGTTCAATTCTGCTTAGGAACCTGACAAAAACAGTAGCTCCTCTTCAGTCCAATACACTGAACTTGCTGGGAACAGACGCCAGTGCTATGTGCCCTGTGTATGGCAATGGGAGCGCAATAGTGACTTTCCTTACCAGAAAACAAGTCTTGCTCGTAGCACCAGAAACTGCATGTGATTCAACTCCATTTAGGACTGGGAAACAAACACTAGCTCACCTTACTAGAAAAACACTCTGCTTTTGAGAAAACAGCACTCTTCTACTCTACTGTGTTTCCTATATGGCCAGAACAGTGAGCTTGCACAGAACAAAAGAACTGTGCTTCCTACACACACGGTCCATATCTAGTTCAACTCTGCTTAGGAAACTGACAAGAACAGTAGCTCCTCTTCAGTCCAATACACTGTACTTGCGTGGAACAGACACGCGTGCTATTTGCACTGTGTATGGCAATTGGAGCACAATAGTGACTCGTCTTACCAGAAAACAACTCTTGCTGGTAGGACAAAAAACTGCGTGTGACTCAACTCCATTTAGGACTAGGAAACAAACGCTAGCTCGCCTTCCAAGAAACACACTCTGCTTTTGAGAAAAGAGCACTCTTCTACTCTACTGTGTTTCCTATGTGTTCCGAACAGTGAGCTTGCTCAGAACAAAAAAACTGTGACTCCTACACACACGGCCATATCTAGTTCAAGACTACTTAGGAAACTGACAAGAACAGTAGCACCTATTCAGTCCAATACACTGTACTTGCTGGGAACAGACGCGAGTGCTATTTGCACTGTGTATGGCAATGGGAGCGCAATAGTGACTTTCCTTAACAGAAAACAACTCTTGTTCGTAGGACCAGAAACTGCATGGGATTCAACTTCATTTAGGACAAGGAAACAAACGCTAGCTCGACTTACAAGAAACACACTCTGCTTTAGAGAAAAGAGCACTCTTCTACTCTTCTGTGTTTCCTATGGGGTCCAAACAGTGAGCTTGCTTAGAACAAAAGAACTGTGCTTCCTACACACATGGACCATATCTAGTTCAATTCTGCGTAGGAAACTGACAAGAACAGTAGCTCCTATACAGTCCCATACTCTGTACTTGCTGGGAACAGACGCGAGTGCTATTTGCACTGTGTATGGTATTTGGAGCGCAATAGTGACTCTTCTTACCAGAAAACAACTCTTGCTAGTCGGACCAAAAACTGCATGAGACTCAACTCCATTTAGGACTGGGAAACAAACGCGAGCTCACCTTACAAGAAACACACTTTGCTTTAGAGAAAAGAGCACTCTTCTACTCTACTGTGTTTCCTAGAGGGCCAGAACAGTAAGCTTGCTCAGAACAAAAAAACTGTGCTTCCTACACAAACGGGCCATATCTAGTTCAACTCTGCTTAGGAAACTGACAAGAACAGTAGCTCCTCTTCAGTCCGATACACTGTACTTACTGGGAACAGACGCGTGTGCTATTTGCACTGTGTATGGCAATGGGAGCGCAATAGTGACTTTCCTTACCAGAAAACAACTCTTGCTCGTAGGACCAGCAACTGCATGTGATTCAACTCCATTTAGTACTGGGAAACAAACGCTAGCTTGTCTTACAAGAAACACACTCTCTTTTGAGAAAAGAGCACTCTTCTACTCTACTGTGTTTCCTATGGGGTCCGAACAGTGAGCTTGCTCAGAACAAAAGAACTGTGCTTCCTACACACACGGCCATATCTAGTTCAATTCTGCTTAGGAACCTGACAAGAACAGTATATCCTCTTCATTCCAATACACTGTACTTGCTGGGATCAGACGCCAGTGCTATTTGTACTGTGTATGGCAATGGCAGCGCAATCGTGACTATATTTACCATAAAACAACTCTTGCTCATAGGACCAGAAACTGCATGTGATTCCACTCCATTTAGGACTGGGAAACAAACGCCAGCTTGCCTTACAAGAAACACACTCTGCTTTTGAGAAAAGAGCACTCATCTACTCTACTGTGTTTCCTACGGGGTCCAAACCGTAAGCTTGCTCAGAACAAAAGAACTGTGCTTCCTACACGCACGGACAATATCTAGTTCAACTCTGCTTAGGAAACTGACAAGGACAGTAGCTCGTGTTCAGTCCAATACACTGTACTTGCTGGGAAAAGATGCGAGTGCTATTTGCCAGGTGTATGCCAATGGGAGCACAATAGTGACTTTCCTTACCAGAAAACAACTCTTGTTCGTAGGATCACAAACTGCATGTGATTCAATTCCATTTAGGACTAGGAAACAAACGCTAGCTCGCCTTACAAGAAACACACACTGCTTTGAGAAAAGAGCAGTCTTCTATCCTACTGTGTTTCCTATGTGTTCCGAGCAGTGAGCTTGCTCAGAACAAAAAAACTGTGCTTCCTACACACACGGCCATATCTAGTTAAGTCTGCTTAGGAACCTGACAAGAACAGTAGATACTGTTCAGTCCAATACACTGTTCTTGCTGGGAACAGACGCCAGTGCTATTTGTCCTGTGTATGGCAAAGGCAGTGCAATATTGACTCTTCTTACCAGAAAACAACTCTTGCTCGTAGGACCAGAAACTGCATGGGATTCAACTCCATTTAGGACTGGGAAACAAACGCTAGCTCTCCTTACAAGAAACACACTCTGCTTTTGAGAAAAGAGCACTCTTCTACTCTACTGTGTTTCCTATGGGGTCCAAACAGTGAGCTTGCTCAGAATAAAAGAACTGTGCTTCCTACACACACCGACCATATCTAGTTCAACTCTGCTTAGGAAACTGACAAGATCAGTAGCTCCTCTTCAGTCCGATACACTGTACTTGCTGGGAACAGACGCGAGTGCTATTTGCACTGTGTATGGCAATAGGAGTGCAATAGTGACTTTCCTTACCCGAAAACAACTCTTGCTCGTAGGACCAGAAACTGCATGTGATTCAACTCCATTTAGGACTGGGAAACAAACGCTAGCTCGCCTTACAAGAAACACACTCTGCTTTTGAGAAAAGAGCACTCTTCTGCTCTACTGTGTTTCCTATGGGGTACGAACTTTGAGCTTGCTCAGAACAAAAGAACTGTGCTTCCTACAAACACGGCCATATCTAGTTCAATTCTGCTTAGGAACCTGACAAAAACAGTAGCTCTTCTTCAGTCCAATACACTGAACTTGCTGGGAACAGACACCATTGCTATTTGACCTGTGTATGGCAATGGCAGCGCAATAGTGACTCTTCTTACCAGAAAACTACTCTTGCTCGTAGGACCAGAAACTGCATGTGATTCAACTCTATTTAGGACTGGGAAACAAACGCTAGCTGGCCTTACAAGAAACACACTCTGCTTTAGAGAAAAGAGCACTCTTCTACTCTACTTTGATTCCTATGGGGTCTGAATAGTGAGCTTGCTCAGAACAAAAGAACTGTGCTTCCTACACACAGCGGCCATATCTAGTTCAACTCTGCTTAGCAAACTGAGAAGAACAGTAGCTCCGCTTCAGTCAAATACACTGTACTTGCTGGGAACAGATGCGAGTGCTATTTACACTGTGTATGGCAATGGGAGCGCAACAGTGACTTTATTACCAGAAAACAACTCTTGCTCGTAGGACCAAAAATTGCATGTGAATCAACTCCATTTAGGACTGGGAAACAAACGCTAGCTCGCCTTACAAGAAACACACTCTGCTTTTGAGAAAAGAGCAGTCTTCTACTCTACTGTGTTTCCTATGGGGTCCGAACATTGAGCTTGCTCAGAACAAAAGAACTGTGCTTCCTACACACACGGGCCATATCTAGTTCAACTCTGCTTAGGAAACTGACAAGAACAGTAGTTCCTCTTCAGTCCAATACACTGTACTTGCTGGGAATAGACGCGAGTGCTATTAGCACTGTGTATGGCAATGGGAGCACAATAGTGACTTTCCTTACCAGAAAACAACTCTTGCTCGTAGGATCAGAAACTGCATATGATTCAGCTCCATTTAGAACTGGGAAACAAATGCTAGCTCGCCTTACAAGAAACACACTCTGCTTTTGAGAAAAGAGCACTCTTCTACTCTACTGTGTTTCCTATGGGGTCCGAACAGTGAGCTTGCTCAGAACAAAAGAACTGTGCTTCCTACACACAGGGACCATATGTAGTTCAACTCTGCTTAGGAAACTGACAAGAACAGTAGCTCCTATTCAGTCCAATACACTGTACTTGCTGGGAACAGACGCCAGTGCTATTTGCACTGTGTATGGCAATAGGAGCACAATGGTGTCTCTTCTTATCAGAAAACAACTCTTGCTCATAGGACCAGAAACTGCATGGGATTCAACTCCATTTCTGACTGGGAAACAAACACTAGCTCGCCTTACAAGAAAGACACTCTGATTTTGAGAAAAGAGCACTCTTCTACTCTACTGTGTTTCCTATGGGGTCCGAACAGTGAGCTTGCTCAGAACAAAAGAACTGTGCTTCCTACACACACGAGCCATATCTAGTTCAACTCTGCTTAGGAAACTGACAAGAACGGTAGCTTCTCTTCAGTCCAATACACTGTACTAGCTGGGAACAGACGCGAGTGCTATTTGCCCTGTGTATGGCAATAGGAGCACAATAGTGACTCTTCTTATCAGAAAACAACTCTTACTCATAGGACAAGAAACTGCATGGGATTCAACTCCATTTCTGACTGGGAAACAAACACTAGCTTGCCTTACAAGAAAGACTGTCTGATTTTGAGAAAAGAGCACTCTTCTACTCTACTGTGTTTCCTATGGGGTCCAAATAGTGAACTTGCTCAGACCAAAAGAACTGTGCTTTCTACACACAGGGGCCATATCTAGTTCAACTCTGCTTAGGAAACTGACAAGAACAGTAGCTCCTATTCAGTCCAATACACTGTACTTGCTGGGAACAGACACGAGTACTATTTGCACTGTGTATGTAAATGGGAGCACAATAGTGACTTTCCTTACCAGAAAACTTCTCTTGGCCGTAGGACAAAAAACTGCATGTGATTCAACTCCATTTAGGACTGGGAAACAAACGCTAGCTCGCCTTACAAGAAACACACTCTGCTTTTGAGAAAAGAGCAGTCTTCTACTCTACTGTGTTTCCTATGGGGTCCGAACATTGAGCTTGCTCAGAACAAAAGAACTGTGCTTCCTACACACAGGGGCCATATCTAGTTCAACTCTGCTTAGGAAACTGACAAGAACAGTAGCTCCTCTTCAGTCCAATACACTGTCCTAGCTGGGAACAGACACGAGTGCTATTTGCACTGTGTATGGCAATAGGAGCACAATAGTGACTGTTCTTATCAGAAAACAACTCTTACTCATAGGACAAGAAACTGTATGGGATTCAACTCCATTTCTGACTGGGAAACAAACACTAGCTCGCCTTACAAGAAAGACTCTCTGATTTTGAGAAAAGAGCACTCTTCTACTCTACTGTGTTTCCTATGGGGTCCGAATAGTGAGCTTGCTCAGAACAAAAGAACTGTGCTTCCGACACACAGGGGCCATATCTAGTTCAACTCTGCTTAGGAAACTGACAAGAACAGTAGCTCCGCTTCAGTCCAATACACTGCAATTGCTGGGAACAGACGCGAGTGCTATTTGCACTGTGTATAGAAATGGGAGCGCAATAGTGACTTTCCTTACCAGAAAACAAATCTTGGTCTGAGGACCAAAAACTGCATGTGATTCAACTCCATTTAGGACTGAGAAACAAATGCTAGCTCGCCTTACAAGAAACACACTCTGCTTTTGAGAAAAGAGCACTCTTCTACTCTAGTGTGTTTCCTATTGGGCCAGAAGAGTGAATTTGCTCAGAACAAAAGAACTGTGCTTCCTATACACGTGAGCCATATCTAGTTCAACTCTGCTTAGGAAACTGACAAGAACAGTAGCTCTGCTTCAGTCCAATAAACTGTACTTGTTGGGAGCAGACGCGTGTGCTATTTGCACTGAGTATGGAAATGGGAGCACAATAGTGACTTTCCTTACCAGAAAACAACTCTTGCTCGTAGGACCAAAAACTGCATGTGATTCAACTCCGTTTAGGACTGGGAAACAAACGCTAGCTCGCCTTACAAGAAACACACTCTGCTTTTGAGAACAGAGCAGTCTTCTACTCTACTGTGTTTCCTATGGGGTCCGAACAATGAGCTTGCTCAGAACAAAAGAACTGTGCTTCCTACACACACGAGCCATATCTAGTTCAACTCTGCTTAGGAAACTGACAAGAACGGTAGCTCCTCTTCAGTCCAATACACTGTACTAGCTGGGAACAGACGCGAGTGCTATTTGCCCTGTGTATGGCAATAGGAGCACAATAGTGACTCTTCTTATCAGAAAACAACTCTTACTCATAGGACAAGAAACTGCATGGGATTCAACTCCATTTCTGACTGGGAAACAAACACTAGCTAGCCTTACAATAAAGACTCTCTGATTTTGAGGAAAGAGCACTCTTCTACTCTACTGTGTTTCCTATGGGGTCCAAATAGTGAGCTTGCTCAGAACAAAAGAACTGTGCTTCCTACACACACGAGCCATATCTAGTTCAACTCTGCTTAGGAAACTGACAAGAACAGTAGCTCCACTTCAGTCCAGTACACTGTAATAGCTGGGAACAGACGCGAGTGCTATTTGCACTGTGTATGGAAATGGGAGCGCAATAGTGACTTTCCTTACCAGAAAACAACTCTTGGTCGGAGGACCAAAAACTGCATGTGATTCAACTCCATTTAGGACTGGGAAACAAATGCTAGCTTGCCTTACAAGAAACACACTCTGCTTTTGAGAAAAGAGCACTCTTCTACTCTACTGTGTTTATTAGGGGGTCTGAACAGTGAGCTTGCTCAGAACAAAAGAACTGTGCTTCTTACACACGCGGGCCATACCTAGTTCATCTCGGCTTAGGAAACTGACAAGAACAGTAGCTCAGCTTCAGTCCAATACACTATACTACCTGGGAACAGACGCGAGTGCTATTTGCACTGTGTATGGAAATGGGAGCCCAATAGTGACTTTCCTTACCAGAAAACACCTCTTGCTCGTAGGACCAGAAACTGCATGGGATTCAACTCCATTTCTGACTGGGAAACAAACACTAGCTCGCCTTACAAGAAACACACTCTGCTTTTGAGAAAAGAGCACTCTTCTACTCTACTGTGTTTCCTATGGAGTTCGAACCGTGAGCTTGCTCAGAACAAAAGAACTGTGCTTCCTACACACACGGGCCATATCTCGTTTAAATCTGCTTAGGAAACTGACAAGAACTGTAGCTCCGCTTCAGTCCAATACACTGCACTTGCTGGGAACAGATGTGAGTGCTATTTGCACTGTGTATGGCAATGGGAGCGCAATAGTGACTTTACTACCAGAAAACATCTCTTGCTCGTAGGACCAAAAACTGCATGTGATTCAACTCCATTTAGGACTGGGAAACAAATGCTAGCTCGCCTTACAAGAAACACACTCTGCTTTTGAGAAAAGAGCACTCTTCTACTGTACTGTGTTTCTTATAGGGCCAGAAGAGTGAGCTTGCTCAGAACAAAAGAACTGTGCTTCCTACAAATACTGCCATATCTAGTTCAATTCTGCTTAGAAAACTGACAAGAACAGTAGCTCCTGTTCAGTCCAATACACTGTACATGCTGGGAACAGACGCCAGTGCTATTTGCCCTGTGTATGACAATGGGAGCTCAATAGTGACTCTTCTTACCAGAAAACAACTCTTGCTTGTAGGACAAGAATCTGCATGGGATTCAACTCCATTTAGGACTGGGAAACAAACGCTAGCTCGCCTAACAAGAAACACACTCTGCTTTTGAGAAAAGAGCACTCTTCTACTCGACTGTGTATCCTATGGGGTCCGAACAGTAAGCTTGCTCAGAACAAAAGGACTGTGCTTCCTACACACACGGACCATATGTAGTTCAACTCTGCTTAGGAAACTGACAAGAACAGTAGCTCCTATTCAGTCCAATACACTGTACTTGCTGGGAACAGACGAGAGTACTATTTGCACTGTGTATGTAAATGGGAGCACAATAGTGACTTTCCTTACCAGAAAACAACTCTTGGCCGTAGGACAAAAAACTGCATGTGATTCAACTCCATTTAGGACTGGGAAACAAACACAATCTCGCCTTACAAAAAACACACTCTGCTTTTGAGAAAAGAGCACTCTTCTACTATACTGTGTTTCCTAGGGGGTCTGAACAGTATGCTTGCTCAGAACAAAAGAACTGTGCTTCCTACACACACGGGCCATATCTAGTTCATCTCTGCTTAGGAAACTGACAAGAACAGTAGCTCCGCTTCAGTCCAATACACTGTACTTGCTGGGAACAGATGCGAGTTCTATTTGCACTGTGTATGGAAATGGGAGCGCAATAGTGACATTCCTTACCAGAAAATACCTCTTGCTCGTAGGACCAGAAACTGCATGGGATTCAACTCCATTTCTGACTGGGAAACAAACACTAGCTCGCCTTACAAGAAACACACTCTGCTTTTGAGAAAAGAGCACTCTTCTACTCTACTGTGTTTCCTATGGGGTCCGAACATTGAGCATACTCAGAACAAAAGAACTGTGCTTCCTACACACACGAGCCATATAGTTCAACTCTGCTTAGGAAACTGACAAGAACGGTAGCTCCTCTGCAGTCCAATACACTGTAGTAGCTGGGAACAGACGTGAGTGCTATTTGCACTGTGTATGGCAATAGGAGCACAATAGTCACTCTTCTTATCAGAAAACAACTCTTACTCATAGAACAAGAAACTGCATGGGATTCAACTCCATTTCTGACTGGGAAACAAACACTAGCTCGCCTTACAAGAAAGACTCTCTGATTTTGATAAAAGAGCACTCTTCTACTCTACTGTGTTTCCTATGGGGTCCGAACAGTGAGCTTGCTCAGAACAAAAGAACTGTGCTTCCTACACACACGGACCATATGTAGTTCAACTCTGCTTAGGAAACTGACAAGAACAGTAGCTCCTATTCAGTCCAATACACTGTACTTGCTGGGAACAGACACCAGTGCTATTTGCACTGTGTATGGCAATAGGAGCACAATGGTGTCTCTTCTTATCAGAAAACAACTCTTGCTCATAGGACCAGAAACTGCATGGGATTCAACTCCATTTCTGACTGGGATACAAACACTAGCTCGCCTTACAAGAAAGACACTGTGATTTTGAGAAAAGAGCACTCTTCTACTGTACTGTGTTTCCTATGGGGTCCGAACAGTGAGCTTGCTCAGAACAAAAGAACTGTGCTTCCTACACACAGGGGCCATATCTAGTTCAACTCTGCCTAGGAAACTGACAAGAACTGTAGCTACGCTTAAGTCCAATACACTGTACTTGCTGGGAACAGATGCGAGTGCTATTTGCACTGTGTATGGAAATGGGAGCACAATAGTGACTTTCCTTACCAGAAAACAATTCTTGCTCGTAGGACCAGAAACTGCATGGGATTCAACTCCATTTCTGACTGGGAAACAAACACTAGCTCGCCTTACAAGAAACACACTCTGCTTTTGAGAAAAGAGCACTCTTCTACTCTACTGTGTTTCCTATGGGATCCGAAAAGTGAGCTTGCTCAGAACAAAGAACTGTGCTTCCTACACACACGGGCCATATCCAGTTCAAATCTGCTTAGGAAACTGACAAGAACAGTAGCTCCGCTTCAGTCCAATACACTGTACTTGCTGGGAACAGATGCGAGTGCTATTTGCCCTGTGTGTGGCAATGGGAGCGCAATAGTGACTTTATTACCAGAAAACAACACTTGCTCGTAGGACCAAAAACTGCATGTGATTCAACTCCATTTAGGACTGGGAAACAAACGCTAGCTCGCCTTACAAGAAACAGTCTGCTTTTGAGAACAGAGCAGTCTTCTACTCTACTGTGTTTCCTATGGGGTCCGAACAGTGAGCTTGCTCAGAACAAAAGAACTGTGCTTCCTACACACACGGGCCATTTCTAGTTCAACTCTGCTTAGGAAACTGACAAGAACAGTAGTTCCTCTTCAGTCCAATACACTGTACATGATGGGAACAGACGCGAGTGCTATTAGCACTGTGTATGGCAATGGGAGCACAATAGTGACTTTCCTTACCAGAAAACAACTCTTGCTCGTAGGATCAGAAACTGCATATGATTCAGCTCCATTTAGAACTGGGAAACAAATGCTAGCTCGCCTTACAAGAAACACACTCTGCTTTTGAGCAAAGAGCACTCTTCTACTCTACTGTGTTTCCTATGGGGTCCGAACAGTGAGCTTGCTCAGAACAAAAGAACTGTGCTTCCTACACACACGGACCATATGTAGTTCAACTCTGCTTAGGAAACTGACAAGAACAGTAGCTCCTATTCAGTCCAATACACTGTACTTGTTGGGAACAGACGCCAGTGCTATTTGCACTGTGTATGGCAATAGGAGCACAATGGTGTCTCTTCTTATCAGAAAACAACTCTTGCTCATAGGACCAGAAACTGCATGGGATTCAACTCCATTTCTGACTGGGAAACCAACACTAGCTCGCCTTACAAGAAACACACTCTGCTTTTGAGAAAAGAGCACTCTTCTACTCTACTGTGTTTCCTATGGGATCCGAACAGTGAGCTTGCTCAGAACAAAGAACTGTGCTTCCTACACACACGGGCCATATCCAGTTCAAATCTGCTTAGGAAACTGACAAGAACAGTAGCTCCGCTTCAGTCCAATACACTGTACTTGCTGGGAACAGATGCGAGTGCTATTTGCCCTGTGTGTGGCAATGGGAGCGCAATAGTGACTTTATTACCAGAAAACAACACTTGCTCGTAGGACCAAAAACTGCATGTGATTCAACTCCATTTAGGACTGGGAAACAAACGCTAGCTCGCCTTACAAGAAACACTCTGCTTTTGAGAACAGAGCAGTCTTCTACTCTACTGTGTTTCCTATGGGGTCCGAACTGTGAGCTTGCTCAGAACAAAAGAACTGTGCTTCCTACACACACGAGCCATATCTAGTTCATCTCTGCTTAGGAAACTGACAAGAACGGTAGCTCCTCTTCAGTCCAATACACTGTACTAGCTGGGAACAGACGCGAGTGCTATTTGCCCTGTGTATGGCAATAGGAGCACAATAGTGACTCTTCTTATCAGAAAACAACTCTTAGTCATAGGACAAGAAACTGCATGGGATTCAACTCCATTTGTGACTGGGAAACAAACGCTAGCTCTCCTTACAAGAAACACACTCTGCTTTTGAGAAAAGAGCACTCTTCTACTCTACTGTGTTTCCTATGGGGTCCGAATAGTGAGCTTGCTCAGAACAAAAGAACTGTGCTTCCTGCACACAGCGGCCATATCTAGTTCAACTCTGCTTAGCAAACTGAGAAGAACAGTAGCTCCGCTTCAGTCAAATACACTGTACTTGCTGGGAACAGATGCGAGTGCTATTTACACTGTGTATGGCAATGGGAGCGCAACAGTGACTTTATTACCAGAAAACAACTCTTGCTCGTAGGACCAAAAACTGCATGTGAATCAACTCCATTTAGGACTGGGAAACAAACGCTAGCTCGCCTTACAAGAAACACACTCTGCTTTTGAGAAAAGAGCAGTCTTCTACTCTACTGTGTTTCCTATGGGGTCCGAACAGTGAGCTTGCTCAGAACAAAAGAACTGTGCTTCCTACACACACGGGCCATTTCTAGTTCAACTCTGCTTAAGAAACTGACAAGAACAGTAGTTCCTCTTCAGTCCAATACACTGTACATGATGGGAACAGACGCGAGTGCTATTAGCACTGTGTATGGCAATGGGAGCACAATAGTGACTTTCCTTACCAGAAAACAACTCTTGCTCGTAGGATCAGAAACTGCATATGATTCAGCTCCATTTAGAACTGGGAAACAAATGCTAGCTCGCCTTACAAGAAACACACTCTGCTTTTGAGCAAAGAGCACTCTTCTACTCTACTGTGTTTCCTATGGGGTCCGAACAGTGAGCTTGCTCAGAACAAAAGAACTGTGCTTCCTACACACACGGACCATATGTAGTTCAACTCTGCTTAGGAAACTGACAAGAACAGTAGCTCCTATTCAGTCCAATACACTGTACTTGTTGGGAACAGACGCCAGTGCTATTTGCACTGTGTATGGCAATAGGAGCACAATGGTGTCTCTTCTTATCAGAAAACAACTCTTGCTCATAGGACCAGAAACTGCATGGGATTCAACTCCATTTCTGACTGGGAAACAAACACTAGCTCGCCTTACAAGAAAGACACTCTGATTTTGAGAAAAGAGCACTCTTCTACTCTACTGTGTTTCCTATGGGGTCCGAACAGTGAGCTTGCTCAGAACAAAAGAACTGTGCTTCCTACACACACGAGCCATATCTAGTTCAACTCTGCTTAGGAAACTGACAAGAACGGTAGCTCCTCTTCAGTCCAATACACTGTACTAGCTGGGAACAGACGCGAGTGCTATTTGCCCTGTGTATGGCAATAGGAGCACAATAGTGACTCTTCTTATCAGAAAACAACTCTTAGTCATAGGACAAGAAACTGCATGGGATTCCACTCCATTTAGGACTGGGAAACAAACACTAGCTTTCCTTACAAGAAAGACTCTCTGATTTTGAGAAAAGAGCACTCTTCTACTCTACTGTGTTTCCTATGGGGTCCAAATAGTGAGCTTGCTCAGAAAAAAAGAACTGTGCTTCCTACACACAGGGGCCATATCTAGTTCAACTCTGCTTAGGAAACTGACAAGAACAGTAGCTCCTATTCAGTCCAATACACTGTACTTGCTGGGAACAGACGCGAGTAATATTTGCACTGTGTATGTAAATGGGAGCACAATAGTGACTTTCCTTACCAGAAAACAACTCTTGGCCGTAGGACAAAAAACTGCATGTGATTCAAATCCATTTAGGCCTGGGAAACAAACGCTAGCTCGCCTTACAAGAAACACACTCTGCTTTTTAGAAAAGAGCAGTCTTCTACTCTACTGTGTTTCCTATGGGGTCCGAACATTGAGCTTGCTCAGAACAAAACAACAGTGCTTCCTACACACAGGGGCCATATCTAGTTCAACGCTGCTTAGGAAACTGACAAGAACGGTAGCTCCTCTTCAGTCCAATACACTGTCCTAGCTGGGAACAGACGCGAGTGCTATTTGCACTGTGTATGGCAATAGGAGCACAATAGTGACTGTTCTTATCAGAAAACAACTCTTACTCATAGGACAAGAAACTGCATGGGATTCAACTCCATTTCTGACTGGGAAACAAACACTAGTTCGCCTTACAAGAAAGACTCTCTGATTTTGAGAAAAGAGCACTCTTCTACTCTACTGTGTTTCCTATGGGGTCCAAATAGTGAGCTTGCTCAGAACAAAAGAACTGTGATTCCTGCACACAGGGGCCATATCTAGTTCAACTCTGCTTAGGAAACTGACAAGAACAGTAGCTCCGCTTCAGTCCAATACACTGTAATTGCTGGGAACAGACGCGAGTGCTATTTGCACTGTGTATAGAAATGGGAGCGCAATAGTGACTTTCCTTACCAGAAAACAAATCTTGGTCTGAGGACCAAAAACTGCATGTGATTCAACTCCATTTAGGACTGGGAAACAAATGCTAGCTCGCCTTACAAGAAACACACTCTGCTTTTGAGAAAAGAGCACTCTTCTACTCTAGTGTGTTTCCTATTGGGCCAGAAGAGTGAATTTGCTCAGAACAAAAGAACTGTGCTTCCTATACACGTGAGCCATATCTAGTTCAACTCTGCTTAGGAAACTGACAAGAACAGTAGCTCTGCTTCAGTCCAATAAACTCTACTTGCTGGGAGCAGACGCGTGTGCTATTTGCACTGAGTATGGAAATGGGAGCGCAATAGTGACTTTCCTTACCAGAAAACAACTCTTGCTCGTAGGACCAAAAACTGCATGTGATTCAACTCCGTTTAGGACTGGGAAACAAATGCTAGCTCGCCTTACAAGAAACAAACTCTGCTTTTGAGAAAAGAGCACTCTTCTACTCTACTGTGTTTCCTATAGGGCCAGAACAGTGAGCTTGCTCAGAACAAAAGAACTGTGCTTCCTACACACAGCGGCCATATCTAGTTCAACTCTGCTTAGCAAACTGAGAAGAACAGTAGCTCCGCTTCAGTCAAATACACTGTACTTGCTGGGAACAGATGCGAGTGCTATTTACATTGTGTATGGCAATGGGAGCACAACAGTGACTTTATTACCAGAAAACAACTCTTGCTCGTAGGACCAAAAACTGCATGTGAATCAACTCCATTTAGGACTGGGAAACAAACGCTAGCTCGCCTTACAAAAAACACACACTGCTTTTGAGAACTGAGCAGTCTTCTACTCTACTGTGATTCCTATGGTGTCCGAACATTGAGCTTGCTCAGAACAAAAGAACTGTGCTTCCTACACACACGGGCCATATCTAGTTCAACTCTGCTTAGGAAACTGACAAGAACAGTAGTTCCTCTTCAGTCCAATACACTGTACTTGCTGGGAACAGACGCGAGTGCTATTAGCACTGTGTATGTCAATGGGAGCACAATAGTGACTTTCCTTACCAGAAAACAACTCTTGCTCCTAGGATCAGAAAATGCATATGATTCAGCTCCATTTAGAACTGGGAAACAAATGCTAGCTCGCCTTACAAGAAACACACTCTGCTTTTGAGAAAAGAGCACTCTTCTACTCTACTGTGTTTACTAGGGGGTCCGAACAGTGAGCTTGCTCAGAACAAAAGAACTGTGCTTCCTACACACACGGACCATATGTAGTTCAACTCTGCTTAGGAAACTGAAAAGAACAGTAGCTCCTATTCAGTCCAATACACTGTACTTGCTGGGAACAGACGCCAGTGGTATTTGCACTGTGTACGGCAATAGGAGCACAATGGTGTCTCTTCTTATCAGAAAACAACTCTTGCTCATAGGACCAGAAACTGCATGGGATTCAACTCCATTTCTGACTGGGAATCAAACACTAGCTCGCCTTACAAGAAACACACTCTGATTTTGAGAAAAGAGCACTCTTCTACTCTACTGTGTTTCCTATGGGGTCCGAACAGTGAGCTTGCTCAGAACAAAAGAACTGTGCTTCCTACACACAGGGGCTATATCTAGTTCAACTCTGCTTAGGAAACTGACAAGAACAGTAGCTCCGCTTCAGTCCAATACACTGTACTTGCTGGGAACAGATGCGAGTGCTATTTGCACTGTGTATGACAATGGGAGCGCAATAGTGACTTTATTACCAGAAAACAACTCTTGCTCGTAGGACCAAAAACTGGATGTGATTCAACTCCATTTAGGACTGGAAAACAAACGCTAGCTCGCCTTACAAGAAACACACTCTGCTTTTGAGAACAGAGCAGTCTTCTACTCTACTGTGTTTCCTATGGGGTCCGAACAGTGAGCTTACTCAGAACAAAAGAACTGTGCTTCCTACACACACGAGCCATATCTAGTTCAACTCTGCTTAGGAAACTGACAAAAACGGTAGCTCCTCTTCAGTCCAATACACTGTACTTGCTGGGAACAGACGCGAGTGCTATTTGCCCTGTGTATGGCAATAGGAGCACAATAGTGACTCTTCTTATCAGAAAACAACTCTTAGTCATAGGACAAGAAACTGCATGGGATTCAACTCCATTTCTGACTGGGAAACAAACGCTAGCTTGCCTTACAGGAAAGACTCTCTGATTTTGAGAAAAGAGCACTCTTCTACTCTACTGTGTTTCCTATGGGGTCCAAATAGTGAGCTTGCTCAGAACAAAAGAACTGTGCTTCCTACACACACGAGCCATATCTAGTTCAACTCTGCTTAGGAAACTGACAAGAACAGTAGCTCCACTTCAGTCCAGTACACTGTAATAGCTGGGAACAGACGCGAGTGCTATTTGCACTGTGTATGGAAATGGGAGCACAATAGTGACTTTCCTTACCAGAAAACAACTCTTGGTCGGAGGACCAAAAACTGCATGTGATTCAACTCCATTTAGGACTGGGAAACAAATGCTAGCTTGCCTTACAAGAAACACACTCTGCTTTTGAGAAAAGAGCACTCTTCTACTCTACTGTGTTTCCTAGGAGGTCCGAACAGTGAGCTTGCTCATAACAAAAGAACTGTGCTTCTTACACACGCAGGCCATATGTAGTTCATCTCTGCTTAGGAAACTGACAAGAACAGTAGCTCCGCTTCAGTCCAATACACTGTACTTGCTGGGAACAGACGCGAGTGCTATTTGCTCTGTGTATGGCAATGGGAGCGCAATAGTGACTTTCCTTACCAGAAAACACCTCTTGCTCGTAGGACCAGAAACTGCATGGGATTCAACTCCAATTCTGACTGGGAAACAAACTCTAGCTCGCCTTACAGGAAACACACTCTGCTTTTGAGAAAAGAGCACTCTTCTACTCTACTGTGTTTCCTATGGAGTTCGAACAGTGAGCTTGCTCAGAACAAAAGAACTGTGCTTCCTACACACATGGGCCATATCTAGTTCAAATCTGCTTAGGAAACTGACAAGTAGCTCCGCTTCAGTCCAATACACTGTACTTGCTGGGAACAGATGCGAGTGCTATTTGCACTGTGTATGGCAATGGGAGCGCAATAGTGACTCCTCTTACCAGAAAACAACTCTTGCTCGTAGGACCAAAAACTGCATGTGATTCAACTCCATTTAGGACTGGGAAACACACGCTAGCTCGCCTTACAAGAAACACACTCTGCTTTTGAGAAAAGAGCACTCTTCTACTGTACTGTGTTTCTTATAGGGCCAGAAGAGTGAGCTTGCTCAGAACAAAAGAACTGTGATTCCTACAAATACTGCCATATCTAGTTCAATTCTGCTTAGGAAACTGAAAAGAACAGTAGCTCCTGTTCAGTCCAATACACTGTACATGCTGGGAACAGACGCCAGTGCTATTTGCCCTGTGAATGACAATGGGAGTGCAATAGTGACTCTTCTTACCAGAAAACAACTCTTGCTCGTAGGACAAGAATCTGCATGTGATTCAACTCCATTTAGGACTGGGAAACAAACGCTAGCTCGCCTAACAAGAAACACACTCTGCTTTTGAGAAAAGAGCACTCTTCTACTCGACTGTGTATCCTATGGGGTCCGAACAGTGAGCTTGCTCAGAACAAAAGAACTGGGCTTCCTACACACACGGGCCATATCTAGTTCAACTCTGCTTAGGAAACTGACAAGAACAGTAGCTCCGCTTCAGTCCAATACACTGTACTTGCTGGGAACAGATGCGAGTGCTATTTACACTGTGTATGGCAATGGGAGCGCAATAGTGACTTTATTACCAGAATACAACTCTAGCTCGTAGGACCAAAAACTGGATGTTATTCAACTCCATTTAGGACTGGGATACAAACGCTAGCTCACCTTACAAGAAACACACTCTGCTTTTGAGAAAAGAGCACTCTTCTACTCTAAAGTGTTTCCTATGGGGTCCGAACAGTGAGCTTGCTCAGAACAAAAGAACTGTGCTTCCTACACACACGGACCATATGTAGTTCAACTCTGCTTAGGAAACTGACAAGAACAGTAGCTCCTTTTCAGTCCAATACACTGTACTTGCCGGGAACAGACGCGAGTGCTATTTGCACTCTGTATGACAATGGGAGCACAATAGTGACTCTTCTTACCAGAAAACAACTCTTGCTCGGAGGACCAGAAACTGTATGTGATTCAACTCCATTTAGGTCTGGGAAACAAACGCTAGCTCTCCTAACAAGAAACACACTCTGCTTTTGAGAAAAGAGCACTCTTCTACTCTACTGTGTATCCTATGGGGTCGGAACAGTGAGCTTGCTCAGAACAAAAGAACTGTGCTTCCTACACACAGGGGCCATATCTAGTTCAACTCTGCTTAAGAAATTGACAAGAACAGCAGCTCTTCTTCAGTCCAATACACTGTACTAGTTGGGAACAGACGCGAGTGCTATTTGCACTGTGTATGGCAATGGGAGTGCAATAGTGACTTTCCTTACCAGAAAACAACTCTTGCTCCAAGTACCAAAAACAGGATGTGATTCAACTCCATTTAGGACTGGGAAACAAACGCTAGCTCGCCTTACAAGAAACACACTCTGCTTTTGAGAACAGAGCAGTCTTCTACTCTACTGTGTTTCCTATGGGGTCCGAACAGTGAGCTTGCTCAGAACAAAAGAACTGTGCTTCCTACACACACGAGCCATATCTAGTTCAACTCTGCTTAGGAAACTGACAAAAACGGTAGCTCCTCTTCAGTCCAATACACTGTACTAGCTGGGAACAGACGCGAGTGCTATTTGCCCTGTGTATGGCATTAGGAGCACAATAGTGACTCTTCTTATCAGAAAACAACTCTTAGTCATAGGACAAGAAACTGCATGGGATTCAACTCCATTTCTGACTGGGAAACAAACACTAGCTTGCCTTACAAGAAAGACTCTCTGATTTTGAGAAAAGAGCACTCTTCTACTCTACTGTGTTTCCTATGGGGTCCGAATAGTGAGCTTGTTCAGAACAAAAGAACTGTGCTTCCTACACACAGGGGCCATATCTAGTTCAACTCTGCTTAGGAAACTGACAAGAACAGTAGCTCCACTTCAGTCCAGTACACTGTAATAGCTGGGAACAGATGCGAGTGCTATTTGCACTGTGTATGGAAATGGGAGCGCAATAGTGACTTTCCTTACCAGAAAACAACTCTTGGTCGAAGGACCAAAAACTGCATGAGATTCAACTCCATTTAGGACTGGGAAACAAATGCTAGCTTGCCTTACAAGAAACACACTCTGCTTTTGAGAAAAGAGCACTCTTCTACTCTACTGTGTTTCCTAGGAGGTCCGAACAGTGAGCTTGCTCATAACAAAAGAACTGTGCTTCCTACACACACGGGCCATTTCTAGTTCAACTCTGCTTAAGAAACTGACAAGAACAGTAGCTCCTCTTCAGTCCAATACACTGTACTAGCTGGGAACAGACGCGAGTGCTATTTGCCCTGTGTATGGCAATAGGAGCACAATAGTGACTCTTCTTATCAGAAAACAACTCTTAGTCATAGGACAAGAAACTGCATGGGATTCAACTCCATTTGTGACTGGGAAACAAACGCTAGCTCTCCTTACAAGAAACACACTCTGCTTTTGAGAAAAGAGCACTCTTCTACTCTACTGTGTTTCCTATGGGGTCCGAATAGTGAGCTTGCTCAGAACAAAAGAACTGTGCTTCCTGCACACAGCGGCCATATCTAGTTCAACTCTGCTTAGCAAACTGAGAAGAACAGTAGCTCCGCTTCAGTCAAATACACTGTACTTGCTGGGAACAGATGCGAGTGCTATTTACACTGTGTATGGCAATGGGAGCGCAACAGTGACTTTATTACCAGAAAACAACTCTTGCTCGTAGGACCAAAAACTGCATGTGAATCAACTCCATTTAGGACTGGGAAACAAACGCTAGCTCGCCTTACAAGAAACACACTCTGCTTTTGAGAAAAGAGCAGTCTTCTACTCTACTGTGTTTCCTATGGGGTCCGAACAGTGAGCTTGCTCAGAACAAAAGAACTGTGCTTCCTACACACACGGGCCATTTCTAGTTCAACTCTGCTTAAGAAACTGACAAGAACAGTAGTTCCTCTTCAGTCCAATACACTGTACATGATGGGAACAGACGCGAGTGCTATTAGCACTGTGTATGGCAATGGGAGCACAATAGTGACTTTCCTTACCAGAAAACAACTCTTGCTCGTAGGATCAGAAACTGCATATGATTCAGCTCCATTTAGAACTGGGAAACAAATGCTAGCTCGCCTTACAAGAAACACACTCTGCTTTTGAGCAAAGAGCACTCTTCTACTCTACTGTGTTTCCTATGGGGTCCGAACAGTGAGCTTGCTCAGAACAAAAGAACTGTGCTTCCTACACACACGGACCATATGTAGTTCAACTCTGCTTAGGAAACTGACAAGAACAGTAGCTCCTATTCAGTCCAATACACTGTACTTGTTGGGAACAGACGCCAGTGCTATTTGCACTGTGTATGGCAATAGGAGCACAATAGTGTCTCTTCTTATCAGAAAACAACTCTTGCTCATAGGACCAGAAACTGCATGGGATTCAACTCCATTTCTGACTGGGAAACAAACACTAGCTCGCCTTACAAGAAAGACACTCTGATTTTGAGAAAAGAGCACTCTTCTACTCTACTGTGTTTCCTATGGGGTCCGAACAGTGAGCTTGCTCAGAACAAAAGAACTGTGCTTCCTACACACACGAGCCATATCTAGTTCAACTCTGCTTAGGAAACTGACAAGAACGGTAGCTCCTCTTCAGTCCAATACACTGTACTAGCTGGGAACAGACGCGAGTGCTATTTGCCCTGTGTATGGCAATAGGAGCACAATAGTGACTCTTCTTATCAGAAAACAACTCTTAGTCATAGGACAAGAAACTGCATGGGATTCCACTCCATTTAGGACTGGGAAACAAACACTAGCTTTCCTTACAAGAAAGACTCTCTGATTTTGAGAAAAGAGCACTCTTCTACTCTACTGTGTTTCCTATGGGGTCCAAATAGTGAGCTTGCTCAGAAAAAAAGAACTGTGCTTCCTACACACAGGGGCCATATCTAGTTCAACTCTGCTTAGGAAACTGACAAGAACAGTAGCTCCTATTCAGTCCAATACACTGTACTTGCTGGGAACAGACGCGAGTAATATTTGCACTGTGTATGTAAATGGGAGCACAATAGTGACTTTCCTTACCAGAAAACAACTCTTGGCCGTAGGACAAAAAACTGCATGTGATTCAAATCCATTTAGGCCTGGGAAACAAACGCTAGCTCGCCTTACAAGAAACACACTCTGCTTTTTAGAAAAGAGCAGTCTTCTACTCTACTGTGTTTCCTATGGGGTCCGAACATTGAGCTTGCTCAGAACAAAACAACAGTGCTTCCTACACACAGGGGCCATATCTAGTTCAACGCTGCTTAGGAAACTGACAAGAACGGTAGCTCCTCTTCAGTCCAATACACTGTCCTAGCTGGGAACAGACGCGAGTGCTATTTGCACTGTGTATGGCAATAGGAGCACAATAGTGACTGTTCTTATCAGAAAACAACTCTTACTCATAGGACAAGAAACTGCATGGGATTCAACTCCATTTCTGACTGGGAAACAAACACTAGTTCGCCTTACAAGAAAGACTCTCTGATTTTGAGAAAAGAGCACTCTTCTACTCTACTGTGTTTCCTATGGGGTCCAAATAGTGAGCTTGCTCAGAACAAAAGAACTGTGATTCCTGCACACAGGGGCCATATCTAGTTCAACTCTGCTTAGGAAACTGACAAGAACAGTAGCTCCGCTTCAGTCCAATACACTGTAATTGCTGGGAACAGACGCGAGTGCTATTTGCACTGTGTATAGAAATGGGAGCGCAATAGTGACTTTCCTTACCAGAAAACAAATCTTGGTCTGAGGACCAAAAACTGCATGTGATTCAACTCCATTTAGGACTGGGAAACAAATGCTACCTCGCCTTACAAGAAACACACTCTGCTTTTGAGAAAAGAGCACTCTTCTACTCTAGTGTGTTTCCTATTGGGCCAGAAGAGTGAATTTGCTCAGAACAAAAGAACTGTGCTTCCTATACACGTGAGCCATATCTAGTTCAACTCTGCTTAGGAAACTGACAAGAACAGTAGCTCTGCTTCAGTCCAATAAACTCTACTTGCTGGGAGCAGACGCGTGTGCTATTTGCACTGAGTATGGAAATGGGAGCGCAATAGTGACTTTCCTTACCAGAAAACAACTCTTGCTCGTAGGACCAAAAACTGCATGTGACTCAACTCCGTTTAGGACTGGGAAACAAATGCTAGCTCGCCTTACAAGAAACAAACTCTGCTTTTGAGAAAAGAGCACTCTTCTACTCTACTGTGTTTCCTATAGGGCCAGAACAGTGAGCTTGCTCAGAACAAAAGAACTGTGCTTCCTACACACAGCGGCCATATCTAGTTCAACTCTGCTTAGCAAACTGAGAAGAACAGTAGCTCCGCTTCAGTCAAATACACTGTACTTGCTGGGAACAGATGCGAGTGCTATTTACATTGTGTATGGCAATGGGAGCACAACAGTGACTTTATTACCAGAAAACAACTCTTGCTCGTAGGACCAAAAACTGCATGTGAATCAACTCCATTTAGGACTGGGAAACAAACGCTAGCTCGCCTTACAAAAAACACACACTGCTTTTGAGAACTGAGCAGTCTTCTACTCTACTGTGATTCCTATGGTGTCCGAACATTGAGCTTGCTCAGAACAAAAGAACTGTGCTTCCTACACACACGGGCCATATCTAGTTCAACTCTGCTTAGGAAACTGACAAGAACAGTAGTTCCTCTTCAGTCCAATACACTGTACTTGCTGGGAACAGACGCGAGTGCTATTAGCACTGTGTATGGCAATGGGAGCACAATAGTGACTTTCCTTACCAGAAAACAACTCTTGCTCCTAGGATCAGAAAATGCATATGATTCAGCTCCATTTAGAACTGGGAAACAAATGCTAGCTCGCCTTACAAGAAACACACTCTGCTTTTGAGAAAAGAGCACTCTTCTACTCTACTGTGTTTACTAGGGGGTCCGAACAGTGAGCTTGCTCAGAACAAAAGAACTGTGCTTCCTACACACACGGACCATATGTAGTTCAACTCTGCTTAGGAAACTGAAAAGAACAGTAGCTCCTATTCAGTCCAATACACTGTACTTGCTGGGAACAGACGCCAGTGGTATTTGCACTGTGTATGGCAATAGGAGCACAATGGTGTCTCTTCTTATCAGAAAACAACTCTTGCTCATAGGACCAGAAACTGCATGGGATTCAACTCCATTTCTGACTGGGAAACAAACACTAGCTCGCCTTACAAGAAACACACTCTGATTTTGAGAAAAGAGCACTCTTCTACTCTACTGTGTTTCCTATGGGGTCCGAACAGTGAGCTTGCTCAGAACAAAAGAACTGTGCTTCCTACACACAGGGGCTATATCTAGTTCAACTCTGCTTAGGAAACTGACAAGAACAGTAGCTCCGCTTCAGTCCAATACACTGTACTTGCTGGGAACAGATGCGAGTGCTATTTGCACTGTGTATGACAATGGGAGCGCAATAGTGACTTTATTACCAGAAAACAACTCTTGCTCGTAGGACCAAAAACTGGATGTGATTCAACTCCATTTAGGACTGGAAAACAAACGCTAGCTCGCCTTACAAGAAACACACTCTGCTTTTGAGAACAGAGCAGTCTTCTACTCTACTGTGTTTCCTATGGGGTCCGAACAGTGAGCTTACTCAGAACAAAAGAACTGTGCTTCCTACACACACGAGCCATATCTAGTTCAACTCTGCTTAGGAAACTGACAAAAACGGTAGCTCCTCTTCAGTCCAATACACTGTACTTGCTGGGAACAGACGCGAGTGCTATTTGCCCTGTGTATGTCAATAGGAGCACAATAGTGACTCTTCTTATCAGAAAACAACTCTTAGTCATAGGACAAGAAACTGCATGGGATTCAACTCCATTTCTGACTGGGAAACAAACGCTAGCTTGCCTTACAGGAAAGACTCTCTGATTTTGAGAAAAGAGCACTCTTCTACTCTACTGTGTTTCCTATGGGGTCCAAATAGTGAGCTTGCTCAGAACAAAAGAACTGTGCTTCCTACACACACGAGCCATATCTAGTTCAACTCTGCTTAGGAAACTGACAAGAACAGTAGCTCCACTTCAGTCCAGTACACTGTAATAGCTGGGAACAGACGCGAGTGCTATTTGCACTGTGTATGGAAATGGGAGCACAATAGTGACTTTCCTTACCAGAAAACAACTCTTGGTCGGAGGACCAAAAACTGCATGTGATTCAACTCCATTTAGGACTGGGAAACAAATGCTAGCTTGCCTTACAAGAAACACACTCTGCTTTTGAGAAAAGAGCACTCTTCTACTCTACTGTTTTTCCTAGGAGGTCCGAACAGTGAGCTTGCTCATAACAAAAGAACTGTGCTTCTTACACACGCAGGCCATATGTAGTTCATCTCTGCTTAGGAAACTGACAAGAACAGTAGCTCCGCTTCAGTCCAATACACTGTACTTGCTGGGAACAGACGCGAGTGCAATTTGCTCTGTGTATGGCAATGGGAGCGCAATAGTGACTTTCCTTACCAGAAAACACCTCTTGCTCGTAGGACCAGAAACTGCATGGGATTCAACTCCAATTCTGACTGGGAAACAAACTCTAGCTCGCCTTACAGGAAACACACTCTGCTTTTGAGAAAAGAGCACTCTTCTACTCTACTGTGTTTCCTATGGAGTTCGAACAGTGAGCTTGCTCAGAACAAAAGAACTGTGCTTCCTACACACATGGGCCATATCTAGTTCAAATCTGCTTAGGAAACTGACAAGTAGCTCCGCTTCAGTCCAATACACTGTACTTGCTGGGAACAGATGCGAGTGCTATTTGCACTGTGTATGGCAATGGGAGCGCAATAGTGACTCCTCTTACCAGAAAACAACTCTTGCTCGTAGGACCAAAAACTGCATGTGATTCAACTCCATTTAGGACTGGGAAACACACGCTAGCTCGCCTTACAAGAAACACACTCTGCTTTTGAGAAAAGAGCACTCTTCTACTGTACTGTGTTTCTTATAGGGCCAGAAGAGTGAGCTTGCTCAGAACAAAAGAACTGTGATTCCTACAAATACTGCCATATCTAGTTCAATTCTGCTTAGGAAACTGAAAAGAACAGTAGCTCCTGTTCAGTCCAATACACTGTACATGCTGGGAACAGACGCCAGTGCTATTTGCCCTGTGAATGACAATGGGAGTGCAATAGTGACTCTTCTTACCAGAAAACAACTCTTGCTCGTAGGACAAGAATCTGCATGTGATTCAACTCCATTTAGGACTGGGAAACAAACGCTAGCTCGCCTAACAAGAAACACACTCTGCTTTTGAGAAAAGAGCACTCTTCTACTCGACTGTGTATCCTATGGGGTCCGAACAGTGAGCTTGCTCAGAACAAAAGAACTGGGCTTCCTACACACACGGGCCATATCTAGTTCAACTCTGCTTAGGAAACTGACAAGAACAGTAGCTCCGCTTCAGTCCAATACACTGTACTTGCTGGGAACAGATGCGAGTGCTATTTACACTGTGTATGGCAATGGGAGCGCAATAGTGACTTTATTACCAGAATACAACTCTAGCTCGTAGGACCAAAAACTGGATGTTATTCAACTCCATTTAGGACTGGGATACAAACGCTAGCTCACCTTACAAGAAACACACTCTGCTTTTGAGAAAAGAGCACTCTTCTACTCTAAAGTGTTTCCTATGGGGTCCGAACAGTGAGCTTGCTCAGAACAAAAGAACTGTGCTTCCTACACACACGGACCATATGTAGTTCAACTCTGCTTAGGAAACTGACAAGAACAGTAGCTCCTTTTCAGTCCAATACACTGTACTTGCCGGGAACAGACGCGAGTGCTATTTGCACTCTGTATGACAATGGGAGCACAATAGTGACTCTTCTTACCAGAAAACAACTCTTGCTCGGAGGACCAGAAACTGTATGTGATTCAACTCCATTTAGGTCTGGGAAACAAACGCTAGCTCTCCTAACAAGAAACACACTCTGCTTTTGAGAAAAGAGCACTCTTCTACTCTACTGTGTATCCTATGGGGTCGGAACAGTGAGCTTGCTCAGAACAAAAGAACTGTGCTTCCTACACACAGGGGCCATATCTAGTTCAACTCTGCTTAAGAAATTGACAAGAACAGCAGCTCTTCTTCAGTCCAATACACTGTACTAGTTGGGAACAGACGCGAGTGCTATTTGCACTGTGTATGGCAATGGGAGTGCAATAGTGACTTTCCTTACCAGAAAACAACTCTTGCTCCAAGTACCAAAAACAGGATGTGATTCAACTCCATTTAGGACTGGGAAACAAACGCTAGCTCGCCTTACAAGAAACACACTCTGCTTTTGAGAACAGAGCAGTCTTCTACTCTACTGTGTTTCCTATGGGGTCCGAACAGTGAGCTTGCTCAGAACAAAAGAACTGTGCTTCCTACACACACGAGCCATATCTAGTTCAACTCTGCTTAGGAAACTGACAAAAACGGTAGCTCCTCTTCAGTCCAATACACTGTACTAGCTGGGAACAGACGCGAGTGCTATTTGCCCTGTGTATGGCATTAGGAGCACAATAGTGACTCTTCTTATCAGAAAACAACTCTTAGTCATAGGACAAGAAACTGCATGGGATTCAACTCCATTTCTGACTGGGAAACAAACACTAGCTTGCCTTACAAGAAAGACTCTCTGATTTTGAGAAAAGAGCACTCTTCTACTCTACTGTGTTTCCTATGGGGTCCGAATAGTGAGCTTGTTCAGAACAAAAGAACTGTGCTTCCTACACACAGGGGCCATATCTAGTTCAACTCTGCTTAGGAAACTGACAAGAACAGTAGCTCCACTTCAGTCCAGTACACTGTAATAGCTGGGAACAGATGCGAGTGCTATTTGCACTGTGTATGGAAATGGGAGCGCAATAGTGACTTTCCTTACCAGAAAACAACTCTTGGTCGAAGGACCAAAAACTGCATGTGATTCAACTCCATTTAGGACTGGGAAACAAATGCTAACTTGCGTTACAAGAAACACACTCTGCTTTTGAGAAAAGAGCACTCTTCTACTCTACAGTGTTTCCTAGGAGGTCCGAACAGTGAGCTTGCTCAGAACAAAAGACTGTGCTTCTTACACACGCGGGCCATATCTAGTTCATCTCTGCTTAGGAAACTGACAAGAACAGTAGCTCCGCTTCAGTCCAATACACTGTACTTGCTGGGAACAGATGCGAGTGCTATTTGCACTGTGTATGGCAATGGAAGCGCAATAGTGACTTTATTACCAGAAAACAACTCTTGGTCAGAGGACCAAAAACTGCATGTGATTCAACTCCATTTAGGACTGGGAAACAAATGCTAGCTTGCCTTACAAGAAACAAACTCTGCTTTTGAGAAAAGAGCACTCTTCTACTGTACTGTGTTTCTTATAGGGCCAGAAGAGTGAGCTTGCTCAGAACAAAAGAACTGTGATTCCTACAAATACTGCCATATCTAGTTCAATTCTGCTTAGGAAACTGAAAAGAACAGTAGCTCCTGTTCAGTCCAATACACTGTACATGCTGGGAACAGACGCCAGTGCTATTTGCCCTGTGTATGACAATGGGAGCGCAATAGTGACTCTTCTTACCAGAAAACAACTCTTGCTCGTAGGACAAGAATCTGCATGTGATTCAACTCCATTTAGGACTGGGAAACAAACGCTAGCTCGCCTAACAAGAAACACACTCTGCTTTTGAGAAAAGAGCACACTTCTACTAGACTGTGTATCCTATGGGGTCCGAACAGTGAGCTTGCTCAGAACAAAAGAACTGGGCTTCCTACACACACGGGCCATATCTAGTTCAACTCTGCTTAGGAAACTGACAAGAACAGTAGCTCCGCTTCAGTCCAATACACTGTACTTGCTGGGAACAGATGCGAGTGCTATTTACACCGTGCATGGCAATGGGAGCGCAACAGTGACTTTATTACCAGAATACAACTCTAGCTCGTAGGACCAAAAACTGGATGTGATTCAACTCCATTTAGGACTGGAAAACAAACGCTAGCTCACCTTACAAGAAACACACTCTGCTTTTGAGAAAAGAGCACTCTTCTACTCTACTGTGTTTCCTATGGGGTACGAACAGTGAGCTTGCTCAGAACAAAAGAACTGTGCTTCCTATACACACGGACCATATGTAGTTCAACTCTTCTTAGGAAACTGACAAGAACAGTAGCTCCGCTTCAGTCCAATACACTGCACTTGCTGGGAACAGACGCGAGTGCTATTTGCACTGAGTATGGAAATGGGAGCACAATAGTGACTTTCCTTACCAGAAAACAACTCTTGGTCGTAGGAAAAAAACTGCATGTGATTCAACTCCATTTAGGACTGGGAAACAAACGCTATCTCGCCTTACAAAAAACACACTCTGCTTTTGAGAAAAGAGCACTCTTCTACTCTACTGTGTTTTCTAGGGGGTCTGAACAGTGAGCTTGCTCCGAACAAAAGTACTGTGCTTCCTACACACACGGGCCATATCTAGTTCATCTCTGCTTAGGAAACTGACAAGAATAGTAGCTGCGCTTCAGTCCAATACACTGTACTTGCTGGGAACAGACGCGAGTGCTATTTGCACTGTGTATGGCAATGGGAGCACAATAGTGACTTTCCTTACCAGAAAACAACTCTTGCTCGTAGGACCAAAAACTGCATGGGATTCAACTCCATTTCTGACTGGGAAACAAGCACTAGATCGCCTTACAAGAAACACACTCTGCTTTTGAGAAAAGAGCACTCTTCTACTCTACTGTTTTTCCTATGGGGTCCGAACAGTGAGCTTGCTCAGAACAAAAGAACTGTGCTTCCTACACACACGGGCCATATCTAGTTCAACTCTGCTTAGGAAACTGACAAGAACAGTAGCTCCGCTTCAGTCCAATACACTGTACTTGCTGAGAACAGATGCGAGTGCTATTTGCACTGTGTATGGCAATGGGAGCGCAATAGTGACTTTATTATCAGAAAACAACTCTTGCTCGTAGTACCAAAAACTGGATGTGATTCAACTCCATTTAGGACTGGGAAAAAAAAGGCTAGCTCGCCTTACAAGAAACACACTCTGCTTTTGAGAAAAGAGCACTCTTCTATTCTACTCTGTTTCCTATGGGGTCCGAACAGTGAGCTTGCTCAGAACAAAAGAACTGTGCTTCCTACACACACGGGCCATATCTAGTTCAACTCTGCTTAGGAATCTGACAAGAACGGTACCTCCTCTTCAGTCCAATACACTGTACTAGCTGGGAACAGACTCGAGGGCTATTTGCCCTGTGTATGGCAATAGGAGCACAATAGTGACTCTTCTTATCAGAAAACAACTCTTACTCATAGGACAAGAAACTGCATGGGATTAAAACTCCATTTCTGACTGGGAAACAAACACTAGCTCACCTTACAAGAAACACACTCTGCTTTTTAGAAAAGAGCACTCTTCTACTCTACTGTGTTTCCTATGGGGTCCAAATAGTGAGCTTGCTCAGAACAGAAGAACTGTGCTTCCTACACAAAGGGGCCATATCTAGTTCAAGTCTGCTTCGGAAACTGACAAGAACAGTAGCTCCGCTTCAGTCCAATATACTGTACTTGCTGGGAACAGATGCGAGTGCTATTTACACTGTGTATGGCAATGGGATCGCAACAGTGACTTTATTACCAGAAAACAACTCTTGCTCGTAGGACCAAAAACTGCATGTGATTCAACTCCATTTAGGACTGGGAAACAAACGCTTGCTCGCCTTACAAGAAACACACTCTGCTTTTGAGAACAGAGCAGTCTTCTACTCTACTGTGTTTCCTATGGGGTCCGAAGAGTGAGCTTGCTCAGAACAAAAGAACTGTGCTTCCTACACACATGGACCATATGTAGTTCAACTCTGCTTAGGAAACTGACAAGAACAGTAGCTCCTTTTCAGTCCAATACACTGTACTTGCCGGGAACAGACGCGAGTGCTATTTGCACTCTGTATGACAATGGGAGCACAATAGTGACTCTTCTTACCAGAAAACAACTCTTGCTCGTAGGACCAGAAACTGTATGTGATTCAACTCCATTTCGGTCTGGGAAACAAACGCTAGCTCTCCTTACAAGAAACACACTCTGCTTTTGAGAAAAGAGCACTCTTCTTCTCTACTGTGTATCCTATGGGGTCGGAACAGTGAGCTTGCTCAGAACAAAAGAACTGTGCTTCCTACACACAGGGGCCATATCTAGTTCAACTCTGCTTAGGAAATTGACAAGAACAGCAGCTCCTCTTCAGTCCAATACACTGTACTAGCTGGGAACAGACGCGAGTGCTATTTGCCCTGTGTATGGCATTAGGAGCACAATAGTGACTCTTCTTATCAGAAAACAACTCTTAGTCATAGGACAAGAAACTGCATGGGATTCAACTCCATTTCTGACTGGGAAACAAACACTAGCTTGCCTTACAAGAAAGACTCTCTGATTTTGAGAAAAGAGCACTCTTCTACTCTACTGTGTTTCCTATGGGGCCCGAATAGTGAGCTTGTTCAGAACAAAAGAACTGTGCTTCCTACACACAGGGGCCATATCTAGTTCAACTCTGCTTAGGAAACTGACAAGAACAGTAGCTCCATTTCAGTCCAGTACACTGTAATAGCTGGGAACAGATGCGAGTGCTATTTGCACTGTGTATGGAAATGGGAGCGCAATAGTGACTTTCCTTACCAGAAAACAACTCTTGGTCGGAGGACCAAAAACTGCATGTGATTCAACTCCATTTAGGACTGGGAAACAAATGCTAACTTGCGTTACAAGAAACACACTCTGCTTTTGAGAAAAGAGCACTCTTCTACTCTACTGTGTTTCCTAGGAGGTCCGAACAGTGAGCTTGCTCAGAACAAAAGACTGTGCTTCTTACACACGCAGGCCATATCTAGTTCATCTCTGCTTAGGAAACTGACAAGAACAGTAGCTCCGCTTCAGTCCAATACACTGTACTTGCTGGGAACAGATGCGAGTGCTATTTGCACTGTGTATGGCAATGGAAGCGCAATAGTGACTTTATTACCAGAAAACAACTCTTGGTCAGAGGACCAAAAACTGCATGTGATTCAACTCCATTTAGGACTGGGAAACAAATGCTAGCTTGCCTTACAAGAAACAAACTCTGCTTTTGAGAAAAGAGCACTCTTCTACTGTACTGTGTTTCTTATAGGGCCAGAAGAGTGAGCTTGCTCAGAACAAAAGAACTGTGATTCCTACAAATACTGCCATATCTAGTTCAATTCTGCTTAGGAAACTGAAAAGAACAGTAGCTCCTGTTCAGTCCAATACACTGTACATGCTGGGAACAGACGCCAGTGCTATTTGCCCTGTGTATGACAATGGGAGCGCAATAGTGACTCTTCTTACCAGAAAACAACTCTTGCTCGTAGGACAAGAATCTGCATGTGATTCAACTCCATTTAGGACTGGGAAACAAACGCTAGCTCGCCTAACAAGAAACACACTCTGCTTTTGAGAAAAGAGCACACTTCTACTAGACTGTGTATCCTATGGGGTCCGAACAGTGTGCTTGCTCAGAACAAAAGAACTGGGCTTCCTACACACACGGGCCATATCTAGTTCAACTCTGCTTAGGAAACTGACAAGAACAGTAGCTCCGCTTCAGTCCAATACACTGTACTTGCTGGGAACAGATGCGAGTGCTATTTACACCGTGCATGGCAATGGGAGCGCAACAGTGACTTTATTACCAGAATACAACTCTAGCTCGTAGGACCAAAAACTGGATGTGATTCAACTCCATTTAGGACGGGAAAAAAAATGCTAGCTCGCCTTACAAGAAACACACTCTGCTTTTGAGAAAAGAGCACTCTTCTACACTACTGTGTTTCCTATGGGGTCCGAACAGTGAGCTTGCTCAGAACTAAAGAACTGTGCTTCCTACACACACGGACCATATGTTGTTCAACTCTGCTTAGGAAACTGACAAGAACAGTAGCTCCTATTCAGTCCAATACACTGTAATTGCTGGGAACAGACGCGAGTGCTATTTGCACTGTGCATGGCAATAGGAACACAATAGTGACCCTTCATATCAGAAAACAACTCTTGCTCATAGGACCAGAAACTGCATGGGATTCAACTCCATTTCTGACTGGGAAACAAACACTAGCTCTCCTTACAAAAAAGACATACTGATTTTGAGAAAAGAGCACTCTTCTACTCTACTGTGTTTCCTATGGGGTCCGAATAGTGAGCTTGCTCAGAACAAAAGAACTATGCTTCCTACACACAGCGGCCATATCTAGTTCAACTCTGCTTAGCAAACTGAGAAGAACAGTAGCTCCGCTTCAGTCAAATACACTGTACTTGCTGGGAACAGATGCGAGTGCTATTTACACTGTGTATGGCAATGGGAGCGCAACAGTGACTTTATTACCAGAAAACAACTCTTGCTCGTAGGACCAAAAACTGGATGTGATTCAACTCCATTTAGGACTGGGAAACAAACGCTAGCTCGCCTTATAAGAAACACACTCTGCTTTTGAGAAAAGAGCACTCTTCTACTCTACTGTGTTTCCTATGGGGTCCGAACATTGAGCTTCCTCAGAACAAAAGAACTGTGCTTCCTACACACACGGGCCATATCTAGTTCAACTCTGCTTAGGAAACTGACAAGAACAGTAGTTCCTCTTCAGTCCAATACACTGTACTTGCTGGGAACAGACACGAGTGCTATTAGCACTGTGTATGGCAATGGGAGCACAATAGTGACTTTCCTTACCAGAAAACAACTCTTGCTCGTAGGATCAGAAACTGCATATGATTCAGCTCCATTTAGAACTGGGAAACAAGTGCTAGCTCGCCTTACAAGAAACACACTCTGCTTTTGAGAAAAGAGCACTCTTCTACTCTACTGTGTTTACTAGGGGGTCCGAACAGTGAGCTTGCTCAGAACAAAAGAACTGTGCTTCCTACACACACGGACCATATGTAGTTCAACTCTGCTTAGGAACTGACAAGAACAGTAGCTCCTATTCAGTCCAATACACTGTACTTGCTGGGAACAGACGCCAGTGCTATTTGCACTGTGTATGGCAATAGGAGCACAATGGTGTCTCTTCTTATCAGAAAACAACTCTTGCTCAGAGGACCAGAAACTGCATGGGATTCAACTCCATTTCTGACTGGGAAACAAACACTAGCTCGCCTTACAAGAAAGACACTCTGATTTTGAGAAAAGAGCACTCTTCTACTCTACTGTGTTTCCTATGGGGTCCGAACAGTGAGCTTGCTCAGAACAAAAGAACTGTGCTTCCTACACACAGGGGCCATATCTAGTTCAACTCTGCTTAGGAAACTGACAAGAACGGTAGCTCCTGTTCAGTCCAATACACTGTCCTAGCTGGGAACAGACACGAGTGCTATTTGCACTGTGTATGGCAATAGGAGCACAATAGTGACTGTTCTTATCAGAAAACAACTCTTACTCATAGGACAAGAATCTGCATGGGATTCAACTCCATTTCTGACTGGGAAACAAACACTAGCTCGCCTTACAAGAAAGACTCTCTGATTTTGAGAAAAGAGCACTCTTCTACTCTACTGTGTTTCCTATGGGGTCCAAATAGTGAGCTTGCTCAGAACAAAAGAACTGTGCTTCCTGCACAGGGGCCATATCTAGTTCAACTCTGCTTAGGAAACTGACAAGAACAGTAGCTCTGCTTCAGTCTAATACACTGTAATTGCTGGGAACAGACGCGAGTGCTATTTGCACTGTGTATAGAAATGGGAGCGCAATAGTGACTTTCCTTACCAGAAAACAAATCTTGGTCGGAGGACCAAAAACTACATGTGATTCAACTCCATTTAGGACTGGGAAACAAATGCTAGCTCGCCTTACAAGAAACACACTCTGCTTTTGAGAAAAGAGCACTCTTCTACTCTAGTGTGTTTCCTATTGGGCCAGAAGAGTGAATTTGCTCAGAACAAAAGAACTGTGCTTCCTATACACGTGAGCCATATCTAGTTCAACTCTGCTTAGGAAACTGACAAGAACAGTAGCTCTGCTTCAGTCCAATACACTGTACTTGCTGGGAGCAGACGCGTGTGCTATTTGCACTGAGTATGGAAATGGGAGCGCAATAGTGTCTTTCCTTACCAGAAAACAACTCTTGCTCGTAGGACCAAAAACTACATGTGATTCGACTCCGTTTAGGACTGGGAAACAAATGCTACCTCGCCTTACAAGAAACAAACTCTGCTTTTGAGAAAAGAGCACTCTTCTACTCTACTGTGTTTCCTATAGGGCCAGAACAGTGAGCTTGCTCAGATCAAAAGAACTGTGCTTCATACAAATACTGCCATATATAGTTCAATTCTGCTTAGGAAACTGAAAAGAACAGTAGCTCCTGTTCAGTCCAATACACTGTACATGCTGGGAACAGACGCCAGTGCTATTTGCCCTGTGTATGACAATGGGAGCGCAATAGTGACTCTTCTTTCCAGAAAACAAATCTTGCTCTTAGGACCAGAAACTGCATGTGATTCAACTCCATTTAGGACGGGAAAAAAAAATGCTAGCTCGCCTTACAAGAAACACACTCTGCTTTTGAGAAAAGAGCACTCTTCTACACTACTGTGTTTCCTATGGGGTCCGAACAGTGAGCTTGCTCACAACAAAAAACTGTGCTTCCTACACACACGGACCATATGTTGTTCAACTCTGCTTAGGAAACTGACAAGAACAGTAGCTCCTATTCAGTCCAATACACTGTAATTGCTGGGAACAGAGGCGAGTGCTATTTGTACTGTGCATGGCAATAGGAGCACAATAGTGACCCTTCATATCAGAAAACAACTCTTGCTCATAGGACCAGAAACTGCATGGGATTCAACTCCATTTCTGACTGGGAAACAAACACTAGCTCGCCTTACAAGAAAGACACTCTGATTTTGAGAAAAGAGCACTCTTCTACTCTACTGTGTTTCCTATGGGGTCCGAACAGTGAGCTTGCTCAGAACAAAAGAACTGTGTTTCCTACACACAGGGGCCATATCTAGTTCAACTCTGCTTAGGATACTGACAAGAACAGTAGCTCCGCTTCAGTCCAATACACTGTACTTGCTGGGAACAGATGCGAGTGCTATTTGCACTGTGTATGACAATGGGAGCGCAATAGTGACTTTATTACCAGAAAACAACTCTTGCTCGTAGGGCCAAAAACTGGATGTGATTCAACTCCATTTAGGACTGGGAAACAAACGCTAGCTCGCCTTACAAGAAACACACTCTGCTTTTGAGAACAGAGCAGTCTTCTACTCTACTGTGTTTCCTATGGGTCCGAACAGTGAGCTTGCTCAGAACAAAAGAACTGTGCTTCCTACACACACGAGCCATATCTATTTCAACTCTGCTTAGGAAACTGACAAGAACGGTAGCTCCTCTTCAGTCCAATACACTGTACTAGCTGGGAACAGACGCGAGTGCTATTTGCCCTGTGTATGGCAATAGGAGCACAATAGTGACTCTTCTTATCAGAAAACAACTCTTAGTCATAGTACAAGAAACTACATGGGATTCAACTCCATTTCTGACTGGGAAACAAACACTAGCTTGCCTTACAAGAAAGACTCTCTGATTTTGAGAAAAGAGCACTCTTCTACTCTACTGTGTTTCCTATGGGGTCCAAATAGTGAGCTTGCTCAGAACAAAAGAACTGTGCTTCCTACACACAGGGGCCATATCTAGTTCAACTCTGCTTAGGAAACTGACAAGAACAGTAGCTCCACTTCAGTCCAGTACACTGTAATAGCTGGGAACAGACGCGAGTGCTATTTGCACTGTGTATGGAAATGGGAGCGCAATAGTGACTTTACTTACCAGAAAACAACTCTTCGTCGGAGGACCAAAAACTGCATGTGATTCAAATCCATTTAGGACTGGGAAACAAATGCTAGCTTGCCTTACAAGAAACACACTCTGCTTTTGAGAAAAGAGCACTCTTCTACTCTACTGTGTTTCCTAGGAGGTCCGAACAGTGAACTTGCTCAGAACAAAAGAACTGTGCTTCTTACACACGCGGGCCATATCTAGTTCATCTCTGCTTAGGAAACTGACAAGAACAGTAGCTCCTCTTCAGTCCAATACACTGTACTTGCTGGGAACAGACGCGAGTGCTATTTGCACTGTGTATGGCAATGGGAGCGCAATAGTGACTTTCCTTACCAGAAAACACCTCTTGCTCGTAGGACCAGAAACTGCATGGGATTCAACTCCATTTCTGACTGGGAAACAAACACTAGCTCGCCTTACAAGAAACACACTCTGCTTTTGAGAAAAGAGCACTCTTCTACTCTACTGTGTTTCCTATGGAGTTCGAACAGTGAGCTTGCTCAGAACAAAAGAACTGTGCTTCCTACACACACGGGCCATATCTAGTTCAAATCTGCTTAGGAAACTGACAAGAACAGTAGCTCCGCTTCAGTCCAATACACTGTACTTGCTGGGAACAGATGCGAGTGCTATTTGCACTGTGTATGGCAATGGGAGCGCAATAGTGACTTTATTACCAGAAAACAACTCTTGCTCGTAGGACCAAACACTGCATGTGATTCAACTCCATTTAGGACTGGGAAACAAACGCTAGCTCGCCTTACAAGAAACACACTCTGCTTTTGAGAAAAGAGCACTCTTCTACTGTACTGTGTTTCTTATAGGGTCAGAAGAGTGAGCTTGCTCAGAACAAAAGTACTGTGATTCCTACAAATACTGCAATATCTAGTTCAATTCTGCTTAGGAAACTGAAAAGAACAGTAGCTCCTGTTCAGTCCAATACACTGTACATGCTGGGAACAGACACCAGTGCTATTTGCCCTGTGTATGACAATGGGAGCGCAATAGTGACTCTTCTTACCAGAAAACAACTCTTGCTCGTAGGACAAGAATCTGCATGTGATTCAACTCCATTTAGGACTGGGAAACAAACGCTAGCTCGCCTAACAAGAAACACACTCTGCTTTTGAGAAAAGAGCACTCTTCTACTCATCTGTGTATCCTATGGGGTCCGAACAGTGAGCTTGCTCAGAACAAAAGAACTGGGCTTCCTACACACACGGACCATATCTAGTTCAACTCTGCTTAGGAAACTGACAAGAACGGTAGCTCCTCTTCAGTCCAATACACTGTACTAGCTGGGAACAGACGCGAGTGTTATTTGCACTGTGTATGGCAATGGGAGTGCAATAGTGACTTTCCTTACCAGAAAACAACTCTTGCTCCAAGTACCAAAAACAGGATGTGATTCAACTCCATTTAGGACTGGGAAACAAACGCTAGCTCGCTTTACAAGAAACACACTCTGCTTTTGAGAAAAGAGCACTCTTCTACTCTACTGTGTTTCCTATGGGGTCCAAACAGTGAGCTTGCTCAGAACAAAAGAATGTGCTTCATACACACACGGACCATATGTAGTTCAACTCTGCTTAGGAAACTGACAAGAACAGTAGCTCCTATTCAGTCCAATACACTGTACTTGCTGGGAACAGACGCGAGTGCTATTTGCACTGTGTATATAAATGGGAGCACAATAGTAACTTTCCTTACCAGAAAACACCTCTTGCTCGTAGGACCAGATACTGCATGGGATTCAACTCCATTTCTGACTGGGAAACAAACACTAGCTCGCCTTACAAGAAACACACTCTGCTTTTGAGAAAAGAGCACTCTTCTACTCTACTGTGTTTCCTATAGTGCTAGAACAGTGAGCTTGCTCAGAACAAAAGAACTGTGCTGCATACAAATACTGCCATATCTAGTTCAATTCTGCTTAGGAAACTGAAAAGAACAGTAGCTCCTGTTCAGTCCAATACACTGTACATGCTGTGAGCAGATGCCAGAGCTATTTGCCCTGTGTATGACAATGGGAGCGCAATAGTGACTCTTCTTACCAGAAAACAACTCTTGCTCGTAGGACAAGAATCTGCATGTGATTCAACTCCATTTAGGACTGGGAAACAAATGCTAGCTCGCCTTACAAGAAACACACTCTGCTTTTGAGAAAAGAGCACTCTTCTACTCTACTGTGTTTCCTATGGGGTCCGAACAGTGAGCTTGCTCAGAACAAAAGAACTGTGCTTCCTACACACAGGGGCCATATCTAGTTCAACTCTGCTTAGGAAACTGACAAGAACAGTAGCTCCGCTTCAGTCCAATACACTGTACTTGCTGGGAACAGACACGAGTGCTATTTGCACTGTGTATGGCAATGGGAGCACAATAGTGACTTTCCTTATAGAAAACAACTCTTGCTCGTAGGACCAGAAACTGCATGTGATTCAGCTCCATTTAGGACTGGGAAACAAATGCTAGCTCGCCTTACAAGAAACACACTCTGCTTTTGAGAAAAGAGCACTCTTCTACTCTACTGTGTTTCCTTTGGGGTCCGAACAGTGAGCTTGCTCAGAACAAAACGACTGTGCTTCCTACACACACGGACCATATATAGTTCAACTCTGCTTAGGAAACTGACAAGAACAGTAGCTCCTATTCAGTCCAATACACTGTACTTGCTGGGAACAGACGCGAGTGCTATTTGCACTGTGTATGTAAATGGGACCACAATAGTGACTTTCCTTACCAGAAAACAACTCTTGGCCGTAGGACAAAAAACTGCATGTGATTCAACTCCATTTAGGACTGGGAAACAAACGCTATCTTGTCTTACAAAAAACACACTCTGCTTTTGAGAAAAGAGCTCTCTTCTACTCTACATTGTGTTTCCTAGGGGGTCTGAACAGTGTGCTTGCTCAGAACAAAATAACTGTGCTTCCTACACACACCGGCCATATCTAGTTCATCTCTGCTTAGGAAACTGCCAAGAACAGTAGCTCTGCTTCAGTCCAATACACTGTACTTGCTGGGAACAGATGCGAGTGCTATTTGCATTGTGTTTGGCAATGGGAGCAAATAGTGACTTTATTACCAGAAAACAACTCTTGCTCGTAGGACCAAAAACTGCATGTGATTCAACTCCATTTAGGACTGGGAAACAAACGCTAACTCGCCTTACAAGAAGCACACTCTGCTTTTGAGAAAAGAGCACTCTTCTACTCTACTGTGTTTCCTATAGGTCCAGAACAGTGAGCTTGCTCAGAACAAAAGAACTGTGCTTCATACAAATTCTGCCATATCTAGTTCAATTCTGCTTAGGAAACTGAAAAGAACAGTAGCTCCTTTTCAGTCCAATACACTGTACATGCTGGGAACAGACGCCAGAGCTATTTGCACCGTGTATGACAATGGCAGCACAATAGTGACTCTTCTTATCAGAAAACAACTCTTGCTCGTAGGACAAGAATCTGCATGGGATTCAACTCCATTTAGGACTGGGAAACAAACGCTAGCTCGCCTAACAAGAAACGCACTATGCTTTTGAGAAAAGAGCATTCTTCTACTCATCTGTGTATCCTATGGGGTCCGAACAGTGAGCTTGCTCAGAACAAAAGAACTGGGCTTCCTACACACACGGACCATATCTAGTTCAACTCTGCTTAGGAAACTGACAAGAACAGTAGCTCCGCTTCAGTCCAATACACTGTACTTGCTGGGAACAGATGCGAGTGCTATTTACACTGTGTATGGCAATGGGAGCGCAACAGTGACTTTATTACCAGAATGCAACTCTAGCTCGTAGGAACAAAAACTGGATGTGATTCAACTCCATTTAGGACTGGGAAACAAACGCTAGCTCACCTTACAAGAAACACACTCTGCTTTTGAGAAAAGAGCACTCTTCTACTCTACTGTGTTTCCTATGGGGTCCGAACAGTGAGCTTGCTCAGAACAAAAGAACTGTGCTTCCTACACACACGGACCATATGTAGTTCAACTCTGCTTAGGAAACTGACAAGAACAGTAGCTCCTATTCAGTCCAATACACTGTAATTGCTGGGAACAGACGCCAGTGCTATTTGCACTGTGTATGGCAATAGGAGCACAATAGTGACTCTTCCTATCAGAAAACAACTCTTGCTCATAGGACCAGAAACTGCATGGGATTCAACTCCATTTCTGACTGGGAAACAAACACTAGCTCGCCTTACAAGAAAGACACTCTGATTTTGAGAAAAGAGCACTCTTCTACTCTACTGTGTTTCATACGGGGTCCGAATAGTGAGCTTGCTCAGAACAAAAGAACTGTGCTTCCTACACACAGGGGCCATATATAGTTCAACTCTGCTTAGGAAACTGATAAGAACAGTAGCTCCGCTTCAGTCCAATACACTGCACTTGCTGGGAACAGACGCGAGTGCTATTTGCACTGAGTATGGAAATGGGAGCGAAATAGTGACTTTCCTTACCAGAAAACAACTCTTGGTCGTAGGACAAAAAACTGCATGTGATTCAACTCCATTTAGGACTGGGAAACAAACGCTATCTTGCCTTACAAAAAACACACTCTGCTTTTGAGAAAAGAGCACTCTTCTACTCTACTGTGTTTTCTAGGGGGTCTGAACAGTGAGCTTGCTCCGAACAAAAGTACTGTGCTTCCTACACACACGGGCCATATCTAGTTCATCTCTGCTTAGGAAACTGACAAGAACCGTAGCTCCTCTTCAGTCCAATACACTGTACTTGCTGGGAACAGACGCGAGTGCTATTTGCACTGTGTATGGCAATGGGAGCGCAATAGTGACTTTATTACCAGAAAACAACTCTTGCTCGTAGTACCAAAAACTGGATGTGATTCAACTCCATTTAGGACTGGGAAAAAAAGGCTAGCTCGCCTTACAAGAAACACACTCTGCTTTTGAGAAAAGAGCACTCTTCTACTCTACTCTGTTTCCTATGGGGTCCGAACACTGAGCTTGCTCAGAACAAAAGAACTGTGCTTCCTACACACACGGGCCATATCTAGTTCAACTCTGCTTAGGAAACTGACAAGATCGGTATCTCCTCTTCAGTCCAATACACTGTACTAGCTGGGAACAGACTCGAGTGCTATTTGCACTGTGTATGGCAATAGGAGCACAATAGTGACTCTTCTTATCAGAAAACAACTCTTACTCATAGGACAAGAAACTGCATGGGATTAAAACTCCACTTCTGACTGTGAAACAAACACTAGCTCACCTTACAAGAAACACACTCTGCTTTTTAGAAAAGAGCACTCTTCTACTCTACTGTGTTTCCTATGGGGTCCGAATAGTGAGCTTGCTCAGAACAAAAGAACTGGGCTTCCTACACAAAGGGGCCATATCTAGTTCAACTCTGCTTCGGAAACTGACAAGAACAGTAGCTCCGCTTCAGTCCAATACACTGTACTTGCTGGGAACAGATGCGAGTGCTATTTACACTGTGTATGGCAATGGGATCGCAACAGTGACTTTATTACCAGAAAACAACTCTTGCTCGTAGGACCAAAAACTGCATGTGATTCAACTCCATTTAGGACTGGGAAACAAACGCTTGCTCGCCTTACAAGAAATACACTCTGCTTTTGAGAAAAGAGCAGTCTTCTACTCTACTGTGTTTCCTATGGGGTCCGAACAGTGAGCTTGCTCAGAAAAAAAGAACTGTGCTTCCTACACACATGGACCATATGTAGTTCAACTCTGCTTAGGAAACTAACAAGAACAGTAGCTCCTTTTCAGTCCAATACACTGTACTGACCGGGAACAGACTCGAGTGCTATTTGCACTCTGTATGACAATGGGAGCACAATAGTGACTCTTCTTACCAGAAAACAACTCTTGCTCGTAGGACCAGAAACTGTATGTGATTCAACTCCATTTAGGTCTGGGAAACAAGCGCTACCTCTCCTTACAAGAAACACACTCTGCTTTTGAGAAAAGAGCACTCTTCTACTCTACTGTGTATCCTATGGGGTCGGAACAGTGAGCTTGCTCAGAACAAAAGAACTGTGCTTCCTACACACAGGGGCCATATCTAGTTCAACTCTGCTTAGGAAATTGACAAGAACAGCAGCTCCTCTTCAGTCCAATACACTGTACTTCCTGGGAACAGACGCGAGTGCTATTGGCACTGTGTTTGGCAATGGGAGTGCAATAGTGACTTTCCTTACCAGAAAACAACTCTTGCTCCAAGTACCAAAAACAGGATGTGATTCAAATCCATTTAGGACTGGGAAACAAACGCTAGCTTGCCTTACAAGAAACACACTCTGCTTTTGAGAAAAGAGCACTCTTCTACTCTACTGTGTTTCCTATGGGGTCCGAAGAGTGAGCTTGCTCAGAACAAAAGAACTGTGCTTCCTACACACACGGGCCATATCTAGTTCAACTCTGCTTAGGAAACTGACAAGAACGGTAGCTCCTCTTCAGTCCAATACACTGTACTAGCTGGGAACAGACGCGAGTGCTATTTGCACTGTGTATGGCAATGGGAGTGCAATAGTGACTTTCCTTACCCAGAAAACAACTCTTGCTCCAAGTACCAAAAACAGGATGTGATTCAACTCCATTTAGGACTGGGAAACAAACGCTAGCTCGCTTTACAAGAAACACACTCTGCTTTTGAGAAAAGAGCACTCTTCTACTCTACTGTGTTTCCTATGGGGTCCAAACAGTGAGCTTGCTCAGAACAAAAGAATGTGCTTCATACACACACGGACCATATGTAGTTCAACTCTGCTTAGGAAACTGACAAGAACAGTAGCTCCTATTCAGTCCAATACACTGTACTTGCTGGGAACAGACGCGAGTGCTATTTGCACTGTGTATATAAATGGGAGCACAATAGTAACTTTCCTTACCAGAAAACACCTCTTGCTCGTAGGACCAGATACTGCATGGGATTCAACTCCATTTCTGACTGGGAAACAAACACCTAGCTCGCCTTACAAGAAACACACTCCGCTTTTGAGAAAAGAGCACTCTTCTACTCTACTGTGTTTCCTATAGTGCTAGAACAGTGAGCTTGCTCAGAACAAAAGAACTGTGCTGCATACAAATACTGCCATATCTAGTTCAATTCTGCTTAGGAACTGAAAAGAACAGTAGCTCCTGTTCAGTCCAATACACTGTACATGCTGTGAGCAGATGCCAGAGCTATTTGCCCTGTGTATGACAATGGGGGAGCGCAATAGTGACTCTTCTTACCAGAAAACAACTCTTGCTCGTAGGACAAGAATCTGCATGTGATTCAACTCCATTTAGGACTGGGAAACAAATGCTAGCTCGCCTTACAAGAAACACACTCTGCTTTTGAGAAAAGAGCACTCTTCTACTCTACTGTGTTTCCTATGGGGTCCGAACAGTGAGCTTGCTCAGAACAAAAGAACTGTGCTTCCTACACACAGGGGCCATATCTAGTTCAACTCTGCTTAGGAAACTGACAAGAACAGTAGCTCCGCTTCAGTCCAATACACTGTACTTGCTGGGAACAGACACGAGTGCTATTTGCACTGTGTATGGCAATGGGAGCACAATAGTGACTTTCCTTATAGAAAACAACTCTTGCTCGTAGGACCAGAAACTGCATGTGATTCAGCTCCATTTAGGACTGGGAAACAAATGCTAGCTCGCCTTACAAGAAACACACTCTGCTTTGAGAAAAGAGCACTCTTCTACTCTACTGTGTTTCCTTTGGGGTCCGAACAGTGAGCTTGCTCAGAACAAAACGACTGTGCTTCCCTACACCACACGGACCATATATAGTTCAACTCTGCTTAGGAAACTGACAAGAACAGTAGCTCCTATTCAGTCCAATACACTGTACTTGCTGGGAACAGACGCGAGTGCTATTTGCACTGTGTATGTAAATGGGACCACAATAGTGACTTTCCTTACCAGAAAACAACTCTTGGCCGTAGGACAAAAAACTGCATGTGATTCAACTCCATTTAGGGACTGGGAAACAAACGCTATCTTGTCTTACAAAAAACACACTCTGCTTTTGAGAAAAGAGCTCTCTTCTACTCTACATTGTGTTTCCTAGGGGGTCTGAACAGTGTGCTTGCTCAGAACAAAATAACTGTGCTTCCTACACACACCGGCCATATCTAGTTCATCTCTGCTTAGGAAACTGCCAAGAACAGTAGCTCTGCTTCAGTCCAATACACTGTACTTGCTGGGAACAGATGCGAGTGCTATTTGCATTGTGTTTGGCAATGGGAGCAAATAGTGACTTTATTACCAGAAAACAACTCTTGCTCGTAGGACCAAAAACTGCATGTGATTCAACTCCATTTAGGACTGGGAAACAAACGCTAACTCGCCTTACAAGAAGCACACTCTGCTTTTGAGAAAAGAGCACTCTTCTACTCTACTGTGTTTCCTATAGGTCCAGAACAGTGAGCTTGCTCAGAACAAAAGAACTGTGCTTCATACAAATTCTGCCATATCTAGTTCAATTCTGCTTAGGAAACTGAAAAGAACAGTAGCTCCTTTTCAGTCCAATACACTGTACATGCTGGGAACAGACGCCAGAGCTATTTGCACCGTGTATGACAATGGCAGCACAATAGTGACTCTTCTTATCAGAAACAACTACTTGCTCGTAGGACAAGAATCTGCATGGGATTCAACTCCATTTAGGACTGGGAAACAAACGCTAGCTCGCCTAACAAGAAACGCACTATGCTTTTGAGAAAAGAGCATTCTTCTACTCATCTGTGTATCCTATGGGGTCCGAACAGTGAGCTTGCTCAGAACAAAGAACTGGGCTTCCTACACACACGGACCATATCTAGTTCAACTCTGCTTAGGAAACTGACAAGAACAGTAGCTCCGCTTCAGTCCAATACACTGTACTTGCTGGGAACAGATGCGAGTGCTATTTACACTGTGTATGGCAATGGGAGCGCAACAGTGACTTTATTACCAGAATGCAACTCTAGCTCGTAGGAACAAAAACTGGATGTGATTCAACTCCATTTAGGACTGGGAAACAAACGCTAGCTCACCTTACAAGAAACACACTCTGCTTTTGAGAAAAGAGCACTCTTCTACTCTACTGTGTTTCCTATGGGGTCCGAACAGTGAGCTTGCTCAGAACAAAAGAACTGTGCTTCCTACACACACGGACCATATGTAGTTCAACTCTGCTTAGGAAACTGACAAGAACAGTAGCTCCTATTCAGTCCAATACACTGTAATTGCTGGGAACAGACGCCAGTGCTATTTGCACTGTGTATGGCAATAGGAGCACAATAGTGACTCTTCTATCAGAAAACAACTCTTGCTCATAGGACCAGAAACTGCATGGGATTCAACTCCATTTCTGACTGGGAAACAAACACTAGCTCGCCTTACAAGAAAGACACTCTGATTTTGAGAAAAGAGCACTCTTCTACTCTACTGTGTTTCATACGGGGTCCGAATAGTGAGCTTGCTCAGAACAAAAGAACTGTGCTTCCTACACACAGGGGCCATATATAGTTCAACTCTGCTTAGGAAACTGATAAGAACAGTAGCTCCGCTTCAGTCCAATACACTGCACTTGCTGGGAACAGACGCGAGTGCTATTTGCACTGAGTATGGAAATGGGAGCGAAATAGTGACTTTCCTTACCAGAAAACAACTCTTGGTCGTAGGACAAAAAACTGCATGTGATTCAACTCCATTTAGGACTGGGAAACAAACGCTATCTTGCCTTACAAAAAACACACTCTGCTTTTGAGAAAAGAGCACTCTTCTACTCTACTGTGTTTTCTAGGGGGTCTGAACAGTGAGCTTGCTCCGAACAAAAGTACTGTGCTTCCTACACACACGGGCCATATCTAGTTCATCTCTGCTTAGGAAACTGACAAGAACAGTAGCTCCTCTTCAGTCCAATACACTGTACTTGCTGGGAACAGACGCGAGTGCTATTTGCACTGTGTATGGCAATGGGAGCGCAATAGTGACTTTATTACCAGAAAACAACTCTTGCTCGTAGTACCAAAAACTGGATGTGATTCAACTCCATTTAGGACTGGGAAAAAAAGGCTAGCTCGCCTTACAAGAAACACACTCTGCTTTTGAGAAAAGAGCACTCTTCTACTCTACTCTGTTTCCTATGGGGTCCGAACACTGAGCTTGCTCAGAACAAAAGAACTGTGCTTCCTACACACACGGGCCATATCTAGTTCAACTCTGCTTAGGAAACTGACAAGATCGGTATCTCCTCTTCAGTCCAATACACTGTACTAGCTGGGAACAGACTCGAGTGCTATTTGCCCTGTGTATGGCAATAGGAGCACAATAGTGACTCTTCTTATCAGAAAACAACTCTTACTCATAGGACAAGAAACTGCATGGGATTAAAACTCCACTTCTGACTGGGAAACCAAACACTAGCTCACCTTACAAGAAACACACTCTGCTTTTTAGAAAAGAGCACTCTTCTACTCTACTGTGTTTCCTATGGGGTCCGAATAGTGAGCTTGCTCAGAACAAAAGAACTGGGCTTC